>NW_015175405.1:279511-291821 GCF_001447785.1 Gekko japonicus
CTCCAGGTGAGGGCTACAGATCACTCAAAATTACAACTGCTCTTCAGGGAGCAGAGATCAGTTCCTCTGGAGAAAACAGTGGACTCTGTCATTATACCCTGCTGAAGTCACCACAGCAAAATGACACTGTTTGCCCAAAGCCAGAGCACTCCCCCAGAGCCTCTTTCTAGATTCTGTTGTATTTATTTCCACAACGGGCTTTACTGCTAGTAGATATATATATATAGATATAGATATAGATATAGATAGATATAGATAGATAGATAGATAGATATAGATAGATATAGATATATTGTTATGCAACCCCTTTTTCGTTTCTATATTCCCTTTAAACCTTTACTTTGTTTTCTAAAATGAAAATGTACATATTGAAAGATTTCAGGCTGAGGCCTTTCTTGGGCCTCTTTTCTGGACTCCTCTTAACTGGGTGTACCAGGGATTGAACCTGGGACTTTCTAGTCCTTCCTACCATTTCACCTGCATAAAGACCAGAGTGATGCTGTCTAGACCACGTTGCAGGCAAGAAGGCTTGAGGCCCCTGAATAATGTTCTAATCCAGATTCCAAGGAATGAATGGTGTTTATGGGAAGGGCCAGAGGCAGGGTATGAAGCCCCTGATTTGCACGGAAAAGGTCCCCAAATTCATCCTCAGCATCTTTAGCTAAGAAGGATCTCAAAGAGGATGGCCTGGAAATGCGACTCTCTCCCTGAGAGCATTGGAGAGCCAGAGGCATTTGGAGTGCTCTGTGTGAGGCAGGATGGGCCACTGGTCTGAGACTGGCAGTTTCTTACCCTTATATCTTTTTGTTTCCAGAAGGACATTGGGGTTCCACACCTATCCTCATCTCCTGGCTCCAAGAAGACAGCCTGTTTCTCCCGGGCTTTGCAGAAGACCCTCAGTCAGCAGGTCAGTGCTTAGATGCTTCATGGGAGCCCCTCTGCCTGCAGGAAAACATGCATGATCATCAAGAAAAGACATGATGTAATCAAAGTATAGCTACAGATGGAATGATCAGAAGAAGCCAAAGAACATAGTGGCAAAGAGATGCAGCAGGCAACTTCTCCAGATGGATGCTTTGAGGCCAAAGGAGAAACAAATTAATTATGTTGTGTTACCTCTTACTTCTTCTGTGGATACTCAGCATTCTCTTACAGGAGGATGACCAAAGTTAGAAACAAACATGATAAAAAATTTTAAAAACCATTAATACTGTGCACTTATTCTCACAGACAGTATAGTTTGAGGATTAATTTGATTAGTTTGAGGGGGTTGTTGATTCGGTCCTCTCCCACGGCCTCCTCCATCCCTCACGCGCCCCATACATAGAGCGAAGACCCAGTGCGCAGTGGCCGGTTCCCCCCTCACTCTACCGCCATTCCCCTGGCCATTCACCTCTCATCCCCAGATCCAGCTGGTTGAACTGGCTCAGCCTCACACACCAGCTCCACTGCCCGCCTTGTACTGTTTAAAATGGCTGCGAGGCACAATGGGGCAGTGAGGAGAGGAGGACGGAAAAGCTGCAGAGCTAGAGTCGGGGCAGGGGGGCTGCCGAGGTGGGGTACAGGGCCATCCATGGCAGCAGTGGTCTGGCCATGGCACTCGGGGGGGGGGGGAAGGGGGCCAATGCAGGCCAGAGCACTTTCCCAGGCTCTCTTTCTAGAGCGCATTTCATTTCTATCTGCAATGGGCCTTATTACTAGTTCTCTATAGTACCAAATCTATTTTTTTCCTAATGAAAACGGTAGTATCTTACTTCCCATCACTTCATTAAACTCTTTTCGTTCCTGCAGGTTATGTTTTGGGGACCAAGACTGAGGAGGAACATTCAAGGATGTCACTTCTTGGACTAACAGAGGCAGAACAGTTGAGCAGTAAAAATGGAGAAAAGATGCTGGTGGGGAAGAGGACACAGAAGAAAGGAGAGCCATCCAGAGCCCTAGGAGATTGGAAACTGGAAAGTGAAGTCAAACCCTATAATGGAAAGAGGTGGAGGAAAGGTACAAACTGTGGGGATGATTTCAGTCTTCATGGACATCAAGGAATTCTCAGAGAAAAATGTTACAAATCTGTGGAATGTGGAAAGAGTTTCTGTCAGAGTTCACACCTCACTTCCCATCAAAGTATCCATACAGGAGAGAAACCATATCAGTGCTCAGAGTGTGGAAACAGTTTCCGTGAGAGTGGCACCCTCACTATCCATCAGAGAATACATACAGGAGAGAAACCATATCAGTGCTTAGAGTGTGGAAAGAGTTTCCGTGCGAGTGGCTCCCTCACTTCTCATAAAAGAATACATACAGGAGAGAAACCATATCAGTGCTCAGTATGTGGAAAGAGCTTCAGTCAGAGTGGCTCCCTCACTTCCCATCAAAGAATCCATACAGGAGAGAAACCATATCAGTGCTCAGGGTGTGGAAAGAGTTTTCATAAGAGCTCCATCCTCACTTCCCATCAAAGAATCCATACAGGAGAGAAACCATATCAGTGCTCAGAGTGTGGGGAGAGTTTCCATACCAGTTCTGCCCTCACTTCCCATCAAAGAATCCACACAGGAGAGAAGCCATATCAGTGCACAGAGTGTGGGAAGAGCTTCAGTCATGGTAGCTCCCTCACTTCCCATCAAAGAATCCATACAGGAGAGAAACCCTATCAGTGCTCAGAGTGTGGAAAGAGTTTTCGTAAGGATAGCTCCCTCACTTCCCATCAAAGAATCCATACAGGAGAGAAACCATATCAGTGCTCAGAGTGTGCAAAGAGGTTCAATAAGAGTAGTGCCCTCACTTACCACCAAAGAATCCACAGGGGAGAGAAGCCATATCAGTGCTCAGTGTGTGGAAAGAGTTTCCGTGAGAACTACATCCTCACTTCCCATCAAAGAATCCACACAACAGAGAATCCATATCAGTGCTCAGAGTGTGGAAAGAATTTCCATAACAGCTCCTCCCTCACTTCCCATCAAAGAATCCACACAACAGAGAATCCATATCAGTGCTCAGAGTGTGGAAAGAATTTCCATAACAGCTCCTCCCTCACTTCCCATCAAAGAATCCACACAACAGAGAATCCATATCAGTGCTCAGAGTGTGGAAAGAGTTTCCATAACAGTAATACCCTCACTTCCCATCAGAGAATCCATACAGGAGAGAAGCCATATCAGTGCTCAGTGTGTGGAAAGAGTTTCCGTGAGAACTACATCCTCACTTCCCATCAAAGAATCCACACAGGAGAGAAGCCATATCAGTGCTCAGAGTGTGGAAAGAGTTTCCATAACAGTAATAACCTCACTTCCCATCAGAGAATCCATACAGGAGAGAAGCCATATCAGTGCTCAGAGTGTGGAAAGAGTTTTCGTCAGCGTAGTACCCTCAATTCCCATCAAAGAATCCATACAGGAGAGAAACCATATCGGTGCTCAGAGTGTGGAAAGAGTTTCCGTGAGAGTGGCTCCCTTACTTCACATCAAAGAATCCATAGGGGAGAGAAACCTTATCAGTGCTCAGAGTGTAGAAAGAGCTTCAGTCGCAGGAGATCCCTCACTTACCATAAAAGAATCCATACAGGAGAGAAACCATATCAGTGCTCAGAGTGTGGAAAGAGTTTCCATCAGAGTAGCTCCCTCAGTTCACATCACCGGATTCATACAAGAAGAAACCATAACAGTTCTCAGAAGGTGGAAATACGTTCATTGAGAGTGGCCCCCTGACTTCCTATCAAGAAATCCATACAGGAGAGAAACCATACCAATGCTCAGTGTGTGAAAAGTGTTAATTTATCAGGGTAAGAAACCCATACAAACTGGCTTGATATGCGAATTAACCTCCTGGTTCGTAAAAGTTCATGGTTTGGTTTGTGGTTCAGCTACCAACCATGAACCGAACCCTCAAAATGTGATTCATGCCCATCACTAGCAGCTCGGTCTTTGGCAAGGCCTTCCTTTGAAACTGAGCCTTATTAAACACAGAAGCATCTATACAGGAATGAAAGTATATAAATGCTCAAAATGTGGGGGGAAACTGCCAGAGTTCATACCTTACCAGCCATCAAAGAATCCATATGGAAGACAAATCATGGGAATGCTCAGAATATGTAAAGAGTTTCAGATAGAATTCACTCCTCACCTCTCATCAACCAGTTCACAGTGATGAGATAACCCATGAATGCTCAGAATGTTGAAAACGTTTTCTCCAAAACAAAGCATCGTCGGAGTGGTCTGCATACCCCAAAATTTCCGAAACAGCTCCTAGAACCCCAGACCACTCTTGCTGCTCCAGGACACTCCGCTCAACTTCTCTGTGAAAGCTGGAGACATGAGGGCTATTTTGGGGTACCTCCAATCATCTTAAAAATGGTGCCCTGAGGTCTTCGTTGAGACCAGTTCGCTGAGGGGTCACTCAATACCCCCCCAAAAAAGCGCTGCTTGTCATGGTCTGCACCACAGGGTCGGTGTAGCCAAGTAATTGTGAAAACGCCTCCTGCCACCCCCAAACTGCTTCCACTGTCCCAGGACACTCCCCCAACCTCTCTGAGAAGGCTAAGGCACTCTAGAGTGTACCTCTGTACCATGGCCCATACTGCAGGACTGGTGTTTGGCATTTTCATTCATTATTTAGTTCATTATTTAATACATGATGATAGTAGGAACTAACCCTAGCAAACACAGTGGATTAAGCTCTTGAATAGTGGGCACTGAATAGGGTGAGATGTTCCCATGAGTTTCATCCAAATAGTTGTGCTGGCTTTGGAGGGGGGGTGGCGTTGCAGCAATGACAATGGCTACATGATCCCTGAGCTCCGCACCTTCCCCGCCACTAATACTCCCTAAATCGTACCTCATCGAAATAAAAGGTTTACCCATTTATGGAGAAAACTGGAGATAAACCTAAGAAGCAGAAAAAGGACATTGGGAAACTGGTGACGGACTATTTCCAATTAAATACAGCATGAACAGGCCAAGCTGCGCCTGAACAACTTGAAAATAAAATGGCGGATGGCAAGACAGAGCAGGGTAATGATGCAATGAAAATGGAGACTCAAAATATATTAACCGAAATGAACAAGATGGAATCTCAAATTATAGAGATGATGAAGCAGATGTTTGATCCAATTCAAGCACAATTAAATGAGATTAAGCAAGCTCTTCATGAAGTGGACCAGAAAGCTGAACATGCTACAACATTAGGCTTACAAGCAGAAACTGCAATTACAGCTTTGCAAAACGAAGAAGCATTAACTCACCAAAGTGTTCTAGCTCTGGAAATGGAGACAAGACAGTACAATTTAAAATTTAGAGGCTTCCCGGAGGGATCTGAAGATCCCAAAGAAGTTTAAATATTCCTTGTACCATTGATCACTACAACACCCCTATAATTCTAAAGGCATATTGTTTGGGACACTAGAGATACCTGGAGAGGTCCAAGGGACATTTTGGCTACGTTTCAGGATATGGGAATGAAAAACAGGATTTTAACGGAAGCTAGACTGAAGAAATATTTGCCATTTTTGGAAACTAAAATAGAGGTTTTTTAAGACTTACATCTGGACACCATCAAACTATGAAGAGCACTAAAGCCAATAACTTCACAACTACGTGATGCCAACATAAGATATCATTGGGTAGCAGCTGCTAAAATACAAGTATGGCATAAAGGTCCACTAATGAGTGCTACAGATCTGGAATCAGGACATTTGCTCCTTGAATCCTTAGATCTGCTTCAGCAATCAATGGAGAAGGACAAAAAACCATTTAAAAGAAAGCTGGAATTTAACCTGACTCCACACAAGGACAACAAAGTACCATCACGTCCTTTATTGTTTGTCAGACATTCAAAAATCTGCTCTAAGTTATATAATGACTGCGATGTGGTAAATCAAAAATATATGGAAATATGCTACTAGAATAGTATTTTATATTGAGAATAAGATTGTATAAATAGATAGTATTGGGGGTGGGGGAGGGTGGGACTAAGTAAATATCCACACCAGCTCCTCCTTAAGTTTTTGTTTATAAAAATATTATAGTTAATTAATAAGTGGTAACAGACCTTTGTTGTGCTAAGTAAGAATTTTTATTCTTACTGTCTTTCTCAAGATATTGGGAAAGTGTTACAGGGTGTTTCTAGTATAGTAATACTTATAGTAGGTATAGACAAGTATATTAGGGTATTTGGGAAAACGAGGGAGGGGTGTGGTTGTTTAGGGTACTTGGCTAGTTGTTTAGTTGATAGAGTTAGGCATAATCTGTGAAGGTAGTATATTGTAGTATTCGTTTTTGTTAGTAGCTAAGTGTAGATTAAATAGGTAAGGTTTGTAATTTTTTTTATATAAGAGCAATATTTAGTATTGTAGTTTTGCATTAGCTGTAGCTGTTGAATTGTTGTTACTATACTTAAGAAGGTATAACAATAAATATAAGCTAAGAATAGAGTTTATTTTTAAAAATAAAAGTCTGCCTTTTATTTTTGATTATATAATTTATATATTTATAGATACTTCTTATATATTAATACTTTAATAACCGATTATAACATGCTTATTATATCTAATTGTAGTTACATGTGACAGTTTTTAAAGATCTACCTTAAATCCTTAACATGACAAATACAATTACATGTATGACTTATAATGTCAGGGGATTGAATAACCTGGTGAAACGTAAATGTATATACACACAAATAACTAGAGAACATCCCAACATAGTATTTTTGTAAGAGATACATAACTCTCCTAAGTCTCCAATTCTCTTTAATGCTAAGAATTTCAAACATCAATTTCAATCATATGGTACTTCTAAAGCCAGAGATGTGGCCAGTTTGGTCTCAGCTAATACTAACTTTACACTTATAAAAATGCTTAAGGATCCATTAGGTAGATACCTGTTTGTTATGAGATGTATAAATAATATAGTCTTGACATTAGTTGCAATGTATGTCTCAAACACTGAACAAATTCCTTATATTAAAGACTAGGAGAAAGGCCCATTGCAGAAATAAATGAATGCAACGGGACCTAGAAGAGGGCCTGGGTGAGCGCAGCATCATGGAGCAGGCACCCCCCCCGGCAGCTGTGGGCAAGCACGATGCCCAGACCACCAGGGGAGGCTGTGTCACCTGTTTGTGAAGGTGGGGTTAGGCGCTAGGCAAGCTGCCCCTCCCTGCCCCAGCAGATGAAGGGGCGCTGTCATCTTCACCCCCCAGGGCCAGCAGTGGGTTGAGCAGCGGTTCTCCGTTGCTGCTGCTGCCGCCCTGGCTCCTGCTGCCGGGGTCAGGCTTTGGGGGGAGTCACGTGTAGCGATCTGGCCATGTCCCAATTACATAAAGTATACCTATTACGCACAAAGGCATGGTACCTATACACACATCGATTATCTCTTAATGTCACTATCTTTAGTAAATAAAGTTCAGTCTACACAAATTGGCGTACTGCAATTGATCTGACCACAATTGGATAAATTGTGAAATACTAATGAATACCGGGGGGGGGGGGAAATGGATTTTGAATAAGTCTTCATTACATAATCAAGCCTTGGCAATTGAAATAGAAATGTTTATTAAGAACTATTGTGTAAATACTACCACAAAAGATGTGTCGCCAGCTGTCATATGGGATACATTTTAACCAGTTTTAAGGGGATATCTGATATCTAAAGCTTCTTACCTAAAAAAGCAAAAACAATAAAAAGGGAACAATTAACAGTAGAAATAAATAAATTGGACACCAAACATAAACAAACAGGAAGCCCTAAAATATATAAAAATCTTTCAGCTTTAAGGCAAGTGTTAGATACCCTAGATATTACTCAAATACAATGAAATTTACTCTATTTAAAACAGAAATCATGACAAAATACAGCAAAGGCACTGAAATCTTTTACTAGGCAAATAAAACAGAAAAAAGAGTCAAGAATAATTACATCTATTAAAGATAAACAAGACAATTTGCAATTTGATATAAAGAGCATATCTCAATTTTTTTTAGGTTATTATGAACAATTTTGTGATTTAAAAGACATAAACCCAGATATAATAAATACTTATCTGGAGAATTATTATAATAATGTTAAACTATCTGCAGATCATAAAGTATAAATGGAAAATCTTTTTAGAGATGAAAAAGTACTACATGCTATTAAAAATTTGAAAATGAACAAAGACCCCGGGCCAGACTGTTTTCGTTCTGAGCTATACAAAAAAAATATATAAGGAACATTTACTTCAACCTTTAACTAAAGCTTGTAACTACATTATGCAATTTGGAATTCTACCACCTTCATGGACACAAGTGTCCATAATAGTAATACCAAAGCCTGGCAAGGATCCTGCTAATGTTACTTCTTATAGATCAATCTCTTTATTAAATAGTGACTTAAAAAAACATTCCTCTATAATAGCATCATGTTTAAGCTCATTTGTGACACAATATGTCCCTCAAGAGCAGGTAGGATTTATGTCAAAACGTGATCTAACTGATAGTACATATAAAGCTTTGAGCTTAATACCTTATTGCAAGATGAAACAACAAACAGCTGTTTGTGTTGCCTTAGATATTGACGGGTCATTTCGTGCGGGAGCGCACAGGAGCAGAGCTCCGGCAGTAAGGAGCCTAGGGGGTGGACACATGCAACAAGCCCCGCCCCCTGCTCCCAGCAGCCCTCAGTCAGAGCAAGAAGCAGCCAGGTCAATTACAGAGCCGCCCCCCCGGCCCGCCTTCAGGTACAAGCTCTCCCTCCTCTGTGAGGGCAGATCTGCACGTTCCCCCCCCCATAGCTAGCAATCCAAAACAGTCCAATGGCACCTTTAAGACCAAGTTTTATTCAGGTACAAGCTCTCCCTCCTCTGTGAGGGCAGATCTGCACGTTCCCCCCCCCAATAGCTAGCAACCCAAAACAGTCCAGTGGAGCCTGAGCGGTGGGTGTTGCCTTCTGACACACTTCTGGTGATGTCAGGGGGTGTAGCACATGCAAATAAGTGATGCTAATAAGTTATGCTAATGAGCTCCTGCACCTCTTTTTCCACGAAATGACCCCTGGATATTGAAAAGGCGTTTGATTCGGTGGATTTTATTTGAAACACGTTTTGCCTAATTTAGGATATGGAGACAATTTTATGTGCATAATTAATACAATTTATGATCAGCCTACAGCACAAATTAGAATTAATGGTAATATGTCTGAGCAATTTATTTTAAAATTTGGTACACATCAGGGATGTTTTTTATCCCCATTATTATTTGCTTTGGTGATGGAACCTCTGGCATCTAGAATTAGAGCACACACTACAATTTTTGGGGTACAGCTTTTAAGTAGGGAATACAAAATATCATTGCTGATAATATTCTTTTGTTTCTTACACAGCCTACAATTTCCCTAATAACACTTCAGCAAGCTTTACATGAATTTAGCACTACTTCAGGGTTGTGAATAAATATAACTAAATCGTACATTTCCCCCATAAATCTAGATAATAGAAGAACAGAATATCTTTAAGATTCTACTTCATATAAATAGGTAACAACTATTATGACATATTTAGGAGTTAAAATTCCATTAGAGATCAAAAATTTGCAAAAATCTAACGATGATGTTTTATTTGATGATCTTCAAAAACAGCTATGCCAGTGGCATAAATTGAAACTTGCATGGCATGATAGGCTTTTTGTTGTTGTTCAGTTGCACAGTCATGTCCGACTCTTTGCGACCCCATGGACAAGATCACGCCAGGCCCTCCTGTCTTCCGCCATCTTCTAAATATTATTAAAACTTATATACTACCAAAATTCATTTTTTTTTATTTAGGGCACTTCCAATAGTAATACCTAAAAAGCAAATAGATCACTGGAAAAAACTATTAAATTTTTGGGGGGCTTATAAACGTCACCGAATTAGTATGATAAGCACAGGGCGGCTTAGGTTTCCCTGATCTGAATAAATACTATCAAGCCATCCACTTATCTAATATCCTTAAAATGCTACATTACCACCAAAATATCAATTGGATCATAATCCAGCAATGTTATACTTACCCATATAATATTCCAGAAGTAATATGGCAAACTGCATCAGAATGTCCAAAAGAAATACAAGATAGCTTGATCCTCAAAACCTTTTTAGCTATCTAGGAAAATAAAAGAAATAATTTAATTCCAGGGATTTCAAAATTTCAAACTTTCTTCAATCAAAAATTTCTATTACCTCAAAATTTCCCAATCAATAAAAGATAAATGGAAAAAGGCAAATCTTATGACATTTGAAGACATTATCCATAAAATGCATTAATGAATAAATTACAACTGGAAGGAAAATTAGGTTCAGCCATATCATGGATGCAATTTTCACAATCAACACATTTTTGTACTCAAGATTCAAATATGTAATATAATTAAATGGAAAAAGGCAAATCTTATGACATTTGAAGACATTATCCATAAAATGCATTAATGAATAAATTACAACTGGAAGGAAAATTAGGTTCAGCCATATCATGGATGCAATTTTCACAATCAACACATTTTTGTACTCAAGATTCAAATATGTAATATAATTAAGAATCCTTTATCTGGCTTTGAGCAAATTTATGAACTAATGAGAACGCCCAGAAAACATATTATTGCTAAACTCTATTTGGTACTACTGTTGTCTGAAGGCAAAAATTTATTAACATATCAAACCAGGTGGCATGCTTTGTTGTTCATCTCCGTTTCAAAGCCGAAGAGCCAGCGCTGTCCGAAGACGTTTCCGTGGTCATGTGGCCGGCATGACTAAACACCAAGGCGCACAGAACACTGTTACCTTCCCACCGAAGTGGTACCTATTTATCTACTTGCAATTTCTTGCTTTCGAACTGCTAGGTTGGCAGGTGCTGGAACTAGAGATGGGAGCTCACTCCATCATGCGGCACCCGGGTCTCGAACTGCTGAAGTACTGACCTTCCACAGCCTGCAGTTCAGCGTCTTAACCACTTGAGCCACCGCAGCGAGAGCCATCTCACAGGAGCTCATAAATGTTTTATAAGATGCTCTTGATGCTCTGTCACAAGCATGTCACCATTCTCTCTCTAGCTGTCTAAGCTCCCGCTTTTTGAGCGGGGGCACAGATAACGTTGGGGAGCGATCTCGTCGATGGCTGCCGAGAGTTGGCTTTGCCAATCTTTGACAAGCTCCTCCAGCGAGCCGCTAGGGGGCATCAGATCCCGCAGGGCCATTTGGAACCACATAGGGTCCACTTGGCTCCACGGGTGAGCTAAAATACGCTCACCACCCAAACAGGATTGCGGTGACACATTCAGGCGGGCCTTCAGAACATGGTGGTCCAACCATGGAACAGCCGTGGCCATAATCCAGTCCATGTAACCCACGCCGTGAAGATCAGATCGAGCATGTGCCCTGTTTGGTGAGTGGGGGCCATAACATATTGGGAGAGTACTAGTGCCGCCATGGACATCACCAGATCCATTGCCTCCGTGGAGCTCACGTCATTGGCATGGACATTGAAGTCACCCAAGACTAACAGTCTAGGGTGCTCCAGTGCCCAGCCTGATATGGCCTCCAGCAGGGATGGCAGGCTGTTTGCCGGTGCATTGGGTGGTCGCTATACCAGTCAAACAGCCAAACTCTCCCTGGCTTCCCATACAAAGCCAGCACACTCTATGCCTGTGAGCTTCAGCGGGGGGAGTGCTCTGAAGGTGTAAGCTTCCCAAATGAACAGAGCCACTCCCCCCCTCCTTCCACCAGATTGAGGTGGGTAGCTGTGTCTGAAGCAACAGTTTGAGTCGAGTGGCACCTTTAAGACCCACACAGTTTAATTCTCCATTTATGTTTTCAGGTAAAACAATATGCCCTTGCCTATTATCTTTAAGATCATTTAGGGTTTTTTTGTTTTTCAACCCTGCATTTCTCCAGAGCCCAGAGTACCAGTCTTGCAGCTACGTTGCTTCAACCCTGGTATGCTGGCTGTGTATGGGCAGAGAACTGAAGGAGGATTTAGGGCTGCCAGCCGGGTCCTCCCTGGCCACCAGGAAGGGATGGGGGGGGGGTAGGGTTGCCAGATGGGAAACTGCTGGAGATTTGGGGATGGATCCTGGGGAGGACCGGGACCTCATTGGGGTACAGTGCCACAGAGTCCACCCTCCAGAACATCCATTTTCTCCGCTGATCTCCATAGTCTGGAGATAGCAGTAATTCCAGGGGATCCCCAGGTCTGCTAACCGAAACCGGAGATCTTGGCTGTCTCTGAGCAGGGAATTAGCAGAGAACTCCCAGAACATCCTGGCATTATTCCTGGGGGGGGGGGGGGGGAGGCGTTCTATAAAAACAACA
>NW_015175405.1:291977-294758 GCF_001447785.1 Gekko japonicus
GCTCTTTTTCCAGGACAGGTGTGCCAGAGCTTGTGACTGACCCAAGGTCACATCAGCAGGTGCAAGTGGAGGAGTGGGGAATCAAACCCGGTTCTCCCAGATTAGAGTCCACACACTTAACCACTACACCAAACTGGCTCTCATTTAAAAAACAGGAAGGGGCGGGGGCGACTGGGAAGAAGCTTCTGCCACAACCACAAAATCGTGATTCCTAGAGTGGGAGGGGTGGCTTGGCTACGAGGAGGAAGTGCCCTTTTCTCTTCCTCCCCCTTGGAAAAAGGAAAGTGGCCACGTGAGTTTCCAGACTTCGGGCGGAGAAGGCGAGTGAGTAGGGAGGGGGGCGAGGGAAGGAGGAATAGGGTTGTTGGGGGTTTTTTTTTTTGGGGGGGGGTGATTTGCCCCTTTGGGGAAGGAAGAAGGAGGGAGCAGAGCAGAAAGTCGGGAGCCCCACCACCATTTTGCAACTGGGCCGCGAGATGCAATCCCTCGGAGGATCCCCCCCCAATTACATCAGCCCGACGGCTGGCCGGGGAGCCCCTCGTCTTCCCGAGCAGCCCTGCCTGTCTGCTTGCTGCGGTTGCCGACTCTCCCCACCACGGGTCGGTCTGTCTCTCCCTCTCATCCCGCCCCCCCGAGCCGCCCTCTGATATTTACCACTCAGATTTCCGGGGGGTGGGGGTTTCAAGACGTGATCTCGCTCCGTGCCCCGAGGAAGCTTCACCCGCTGATTTCCACGGGTTGCATCTCCTTTAATGGGCATTTCTGCACAGACGAACTTGCTCTGGGTTCAGTGCTGTTGGGAAACAGGTCGTGTGTGTCCCCCTCAATGTCCGGGTCTTTCACTGGTTTTTCTCTGCTCCTTCCCAGGCCTGGTTTGGTGCAGAATTTTGGGAAGGGTCTCAGTAAAGCCTGGAAGGCTGCCACTTTGGGCAGGACTTGCTGGCTTTTCTCACCCCTACAGCAGCAGTCATTTTTTGCTGTCTGACTCTCTCTCCATAACCATCTTCTCTCGCCACTAGGAGGCTTCCCCCCCCCCCACCAGCAACTGAACATCCTTATATCAGTAGATTGTTGTACTAATCAGTGTCTCCAGAACCGTTTTCATTTTTCAAAGTTCTCTAGCCCCTTCCCTTGCAGAGACGTAAGGGGAAAGGCATATCATTCCCTCTTTTTAAAAATTCAGAGAAACTGATACTCAGTTCATTCTAACTTCATATTTGTATTCAGTTGCCAATTTACAGTTTCAAAATGCCTCTCTGTTTGGGGGGAGAGCGATAGTCGCTGCAGATACATGTAAGGGGGAAATGGCTCCCATGGGGATGGGATGAGAACTTAAGAAAAGCTATGCTGGAACAAGCCAGTGGCCCATGCAGTCCAACACTCTGCGTCACACAGTGGCCGTAAACCCAGGTGCCATCAGGAGGTCCACCAGTGGGGCCAGAACTGGAGAAGCCCTCCCCCTGTTGCCCCCCCCCATCACCAAGAATACAAATAATCACTGCCCCAGACATAAGTGTTCCGTCCATACCTTGTGGCTAAGCACCACTCATGGGCCTCTGCTCCATCTGTATATCCAATCCCCTCTGGAACTTGTCCACGCTTGTAGCTGTCACCACTTCCTGTGGCAGTGAATTCCAGGTGTTAATTACTCTTTGGCTGAAGGACTTCCTTTTCTCTGTTCTAAGGACCACTGATGGTTCTTTCAAGGGAGACAGATTGTGAGGAGATGTTTCCCTGAGGGCTCTGACTCAAGAGCTGGGAAGAGAAGGGGGGGAAACTCTGCCACCTTGCAGGAGGGCATTTTCCCCTGTGCTCTGCATATTGAAAAAACTGCCTCCGAAATGTCTCTTGCCTTAAAAACAAGACTAGCTCGCCACCTAGTGGTACTTAATGCTAAAAGAGCGAGAACTTCTGGCTATCAGACAATCTTTGGATCTCCTGGCTATACTACACACAATGCCATATGATAATTATTTTTATTATGGGGATTTCTGGGGGGTGGAGGAATACTACCCAGAAAGAGAAGAAGGGCTGGGAAAATATTGGAGATGATAGGCTTGGTGGGAATTGCGGCTTCACCACATGCTCAAGAGGTTTAGGGGCTCCCCAACATGGCCCCCACCAACAGTTTCCGTGGCGCCCACCAAGGTTCTCAGAATCTGGGCAGGGCCTTTGTCAGGCCCGGCTTCTGATTGGCTGCCCTCAGTCTTCCAAGGCTGCCATAGTAACAGCAGCAGTTGCAGGAGGATCAGGAGGACTGGGAAGAAGCCTCCAGGGTGGTGGTCCCGTCCCCCCCCCTTTCAGGCTCCCCTTCGTCTCTTTTTAAATCCACCATCTCTCCCTCCCCTCCTTGGGCTTTTTTTTGGCGCGGGGGGGGGGGAGGCAAGACTGCAGGGGGCCACTGTGGTCCCAGGCCCAGCAAAACCACAGAAAGTCGGGCAGGCTGTGAAATCCCCCCAGACTCCGCCCCTCTTCCTTGGCCTGGGGGTCCCCGGAGGGGGAGGGGGTAGATGTGGGGGGGAGCCCAGCTGAACCCTCAAGGACCCCCCTACTGCCTGCCTGGCCCCTCCTGGGGGTCGGATTCTGCCTCCCAGGGCTGGGGCCACTGCCTGCCCACCCCTCCCTTGGGGAGGTCAGTGCCCCAGAAGGGACCCCCGAGGGTTCAGTCCGTGGGGGGGGGCAGAGGGTGAGGAGAGGGTTCCCCCCCCCACGGAGGGACCAGTCTGCAAGCTGGGAAGAGAAGGGGGGGAAGCTGTCTCTGAAAGGGGGGGGGGGTCTGGT
>NW_015175405.1:294776-309520 GCF_001447785.1 Gekko japonicus
TCTTTCCCTCTGCCCCCAAAGCATCGAAAAGTAAAGCCAAAGTCCCCAAAATGCCCGAGGACTGCAGCTCATTTCCTTCCACTGGAGGCTGACCCATCAGTGCTGCCCCTGCAGCTGAGGAGAAAGGGGGAGTTTGAAACAAGATCAGACAAGGGCTCCTGCTTCTCTTCATGGGACAAGTCCTCTCTCTGAAATGGAGTCCACATCCCACTGAAGGGGGAAGGGGGTGTTCGACTCCCAGGTTCCATGCTGGGTGACCTTGGGCCAGTCACACCATCTCGGCCTCACCTACCCCCGTAGGGATGTTGTCAATATGAAGATGTAAGGTGCTTAGGGTCCCCAGTGTAGAGAAAAATGGAATATAGATACATAAATATAATCTGATAGAAAAGTGGGGTGTCCAAGAGGAGGGTTCTCTCCCTGCCCTTCTCTGTGATGTGTTTATTTGATATCTCGTAGGTTAATAGCGAAGTCAGGATATCTTTGGATAATTAAGTCCGGTGACTGGAGCCCTGAACAGGCAAGACAGAATTTTCAACAACCTGAAAAGGGCCCGAGGTTGTCAGGAAAATGTGAAATCTGAAGACAAATACACTGGGCATCTTAAAGAATCCAAAAATTATAAAGGGAGCTTGAAGCCAGGGCTCCCCTCAGTGGCTGTTGCTAGGCAACCGAGGCAGGCTTCAGTTTCAATCAGTGCGGGGACAATTTGACCTTGGAGGGGGAGCTCCTTGGGGCCAGGCCTGGCTAGGGTTGCCACCTCCAGGCTGGAAGATTCCTGGAGATTTGGGGGTTAGAGTGTGAGGAGGGCATGGTCTGGGGAGAGGAGAGGCCTCCGCTGGATTTAGTGCCATAGAATCCACCCTCCAGAGCTGTCCTCTTCTCTAGGGGGGGGGGGGCAACTCTGTCATTCTGGGATATTTCCAGGTCCCACCAGGAGGTTGGCAACCGAAGACCTGGAAGCAACCTCTGGGTGACTGGAGACCACCCAACTTGTAGGACCCAAGTAGGCCTGGCTGCTTGCTACTCTTCAACATTAGATTTAGATGATGAAGATGGATGGATGGATAAGTTTGGAAGGAATCTAAAAAATAAAATCTGGGTATGGTCAGTCCGAGTCTCCTGTCAATGTCCCAGCAAGTCTCCCAAAGACAGCACTGGGTGCACTGTTTCTTTGGTGGGAGGTGGCCCTTCAGAGAAGTGTTCATGGACTCCTTGCACTTGCCATTGTGAGGCTGGAAAAGGGGACATTTGGATTTGGGCTGTCCAGCAGGTGTTGTTTGTGGCTCCTCTCAGTGGCTCTCTGTTGGCAGGAGACAGCGTCCAGGATGCTGGTAGGCGATGGCCACTCCCTCTCCCAGCAGGGGAACTGGTCTAACTGGGTGGTTTTGGACCAGTCACATCCTTACAGCCTAACCTGCCTCGCAGGATCGTTCTGTGGATGGAAAGTAGGAGACAAGAATGATGTAAGCTGCTTTGGTCCCCACTGTGGAACAAGGTGTGTGTGGGGAGGAATAAATGAAGGGAAAAAATAATATGGCTGAAGATGGGAGGCGGCTAAGAGGTGAGTTGGTGAGTGGCTGAGAAGGCGAGAATGAGGCTGGGAGAGGATATGGGGGTTGCCAAGCGGAGAGAAAGAGAAACTAGTGTGAGGAGAGGGAAAGCGTTGGGGGCCACGGAGGGGGGGTATTCCTGAGAAGCCACTGCGACTTTGCTCTTTAGCACCACATCAGTTTCCAAGTCCAGCTGCCCACTCCTTTCCTTGGCTATCCAGTCTTGAATGCTGCCAAGAGCAAAGCTTGGAAACTATTCCCCCCCCCCCCCCCCGGATTCCTGATGAAGTTTTTAGTGAAATAGAGATGGGATAAGAAGAGGGAAGCTTCTGTGGGTATTTCCACAAAGAAAACTTGATCTAGGTTCAATGTTGTTGGGAAGCAGGGTTTTCTTCTGCTGCTGTTGCTCACACAAACACACACACACACATCCCAAGCTTTCATTGGCTTCTCTGTGCTCTTTTCTGATGTGAGCCAAAGTTTTTGAAAATATCTCAAGTAAAGCCTGGATGAGCTGCCATTTGGGTGGGACAGTTTTTCCTGTCTCTGACCCCCCATAACCATTTTCTTCCTCATCAGTAGACGGCAATTTCTTTATGTCCTGGCATCAGTGGTGGACCTCCTGATGGCACCTGGTATTTTTGGCCACTGTGTGACAGAGTGTTGGACTAGATGGGCCTTTGGCCTGATCCAGCACTGGCTTCTCTTATGTTCTTATGTTCTCTTAACATTGAACCCTGGGGCAGGTGCCAATTTTAGGCAGGAGAGACCATCAGCTGGCGACCCCTTGAATTCCAGGGCTGGGTTCTCTGTCTCCCCCAGAGCATGTTGGGAACCCAGAAAGATTCTTCAGCCTCTTGAGGACCTCACCCTTTGATCCAATTTAGACCACACTGTTTTCCAAAGCTGACTCTGCCATTGTTTCCAGGGATTTCGTTGAAGGATGGAGGCAGACGGTCTCGAGAGACACCTTTTCTGTACCGAGGGGGAGTTGGGGATGGAGGCTTCCCTCCCGATCCCGAAGGGGAACTCCTCAGACTTCAGGAGGAGAAATAGCCCTGCCTCTAGGTGAAAGATGCAAATCACCAGTCCACCTTTTCTCCCCCGGCAGGCAGCGAAATGACAGCAGAGAGCTTACCTCGACCGCCTCCTTCTTATGCTGCAGTGGAGCCAGCAGCCAGGCAGCCAGCTCAGGTAAGGGGAAGATTCCTTTGGGAGGGGGGTCTGCAAGGTGCAATTTGGGTGGTCCCTCCTCAGTTCCAACCTCGGGAGGACCCCTCTGTTGCCCTTGACTTGTGGGGCTGCAAAGGGTCCCTGGGGTGATCTCCTCATGAAGCGGTGAACCTGCCAGAAGACATCTTCATTGTCTCCATCTTTGTGTGTGTGTGTGTGGGTCGGAGATCCTGGTCACACGCTCACACACAGCCCGCCTATCGTGATTCTTCAAGAAGGAAACTGTTCTCTGATTCCAGGGACGAGTGTCTTTTGAGGAGGTGGCCGTGTGCTTCACCGCGGAGGAATGGGCCTTGCTGGATCCGGCCCAGAGAGCGCTGTACAGGGAGGTCATGCTGGAGAATTATGGGATGGTGGTCTCTTTGGGTAAGAACAGATTCCTCTTGTTCTTGTTGTCTGTGGAAGAAGTGGGGAAAAGTTAGTAAGAAAGGTGCCCTCGCTGTTCGTCCTCTGGTTTTCTTGGCCAACCATTTTCTAAAGTCTCTTTCCAGAGAGGGGAGGCCTGACCTGGTGGTTCCGTGTTAGATCCAAGTCTGTTGCCAACTGATGAGGCACTTTTGAGAGTTCATCATGCCTTGTTTGGATCATATTGCAGTTCTTTGAAAACACTGCAGGGTAGGCCACCATTACTGTCCCCATATTGCAGGTAGAGGGTTTTGGAGGAGAAAATAACAGTTTGGCTGAGGCTATCTTGCAAGTGGGTAGAAGCCAGACCTTCTCCATCCAAACCACCACTCTGCACTTTGATGAGAAGCAACTTGACAGGATTTCTGTACATGAATGTGTTGAAATGTAGATGCAGAACAAGATTAAGTTTTAAATATAACATCTTGAATATCAGTGCATAAAGAAGTGGATCCTGGGCAGAAATATCTTGCACTTATTGTAAGATCTATAATAGCTTTTCTTTCTGCACTCTGATAGATTATGTCAAGGTGTCAACAGGCAGACCCCATGGGTTCCCAGGGCAAGTGCATACAAATAACCAAAGTTATTTAAAAATATTTATAGAGTTTATTGAAAGATTAGACAAGTTAATGAATATATAGCCAACAGATTAAATAAGGTCAAACAGCAAACCAAACAATAAAGCTAGGCGTCATCTCCGTAACACTGTTTACAAACCTTGTCAGGTGGCACCAAAACTTACATCCAAATGACGCCCTCTAATCAGCGTGGCCTGTGGTCTCAGGAGTGGTGAAGCAAAGTGTCAGGCCTACGGCCCGTGAAAATCTCCGCCAGGTAGCCGGCCTCTGGATCCATATGGCAATTCTAGTTTTGAGCCCCTCCAGTCAGGTGATGATGACACCCAATCCCAACACGTCTCCAGGAGGAATCTCTAGGAAATTGCATCAGTGCTCCTGGTCTTCCCCCTCCCATCGCTGATGACACGTCCTCCTGGGAAGCTGACTGCCCCTCTCCCACCCTGCCCTCGAAGATGATCAGGCGCCAGGCAGGCCGAGGGACTAAGGAGCAACTCCTGCAAGGAAGGCCAGGCCTGAGACTGCACACATGAACCCTTGAGGGGGAGGCAAGGATGACACTTTGCCTTACACGTAGTGTCGACAGTTATAGTGAGTAGGTCATGCTGGCAGAGGTCACAAAAATATATAATACTGAATATGTAGTGGTCAAGGAGCTCAAACCTGAACCCCGTGGGTCCCCAGGGCAGCCACAGACGAGCAAGGAGAGTGTTGATTTATACAGTTTATTTCAGTTCCTGACAAGGGAATTAAGTATACTGCAAACACTTCACTCTAAAATCGTGCCATGAGAAAACAATGAAGCTAGCTCCCCTGTCTACTGCTCTCAGGGCTTGCATTCGATGGCACAGGCATTAAACTCCAAACTCAAAGGCCACAGCTCAGGCGCTTTCTATGCCGCTAGCAATTGCGATTCAAGCAGGACACAGTTTAGGCCTCTCTCCATCAGGATCTCAGCCAGCTTCTTTCACTCTGGGCCCTTCACTGAATTCTAGTTTTTGGCCCAGCAACATCAGGTGAGGACGAGATCCAATCAGAACATGGTTCTCAAGAGAAGCCTCCAGAAGATTATCTCATCAGCCCTGGCACTCTCCTCCCCAATCCTTTGGGTGGCAGGTTCTCAGGAAAAGGGTGATCACGCCCCTCCACCTCGGGCCTTGAAGCTTATAAAAACTATGCAGGCCAACAAACCAGTTAGGAACCACCTGCAGGTTGACCCCGGAATTCCTGTTCACATGCCCTTGAGGGGAGATCAAGGGGAGCTCTGCCTCACAGTAGTAAATATGAAACCAATAGATGTAGCTGTAAAATAGATTAGTAGTGAATCTGAAATCTAAAATGTTGAATAGAAACGTACCCCAACATAAGCAAATGCCGTTTTATTTTATGCATAGTGTCTTAAAAACAATAATGTTGGGGAGAAATGCTTTTTGTTTCATACACTCTGTGATATATATAATTTTTTGAAATACGTAATTATGCAAACCCTTTTTCGTTTCTGTATCCCCTTTAAAGCTTTACTTTGTTTTCTAAAATGAAAATGTACATATTGAAATCTTTCAGGCCGAGGCCTTTCTTGGGCCTCCTTTCTGGACTCCTCTTAACTGGGTATGCCAGGGATTGAACCTGGGACTTTCTAGTCCTTCCTTGCTACCATTTGACCTACATAAAGATCACAGTGATGCTGTCTAGACCACACTGCAGGCAAGAAGGTTTGGATTCCCTGAATAATGTTCTAATCCAGATTCCAAGAAATGAACAGTGCTTATGGGAAGGGTCAGAGGCTGGGGGTGAAGCCCCTGATTTGCACGGAGAAGGTCCAAAATCCATCCTCAGCATCTTTAGTTAAGAAGGATCTCAAAGAGGATGGCCTGGAAACGCTGCTCTCTCCCTGAGACCTTGGAGTCCCAGAGGCATTTGGAGTTCTCAGTGCTGGGCAAGACGGGCCAGTGGTCTGGGACTGGCGGTTTATTATCTTTCTCTCTCTCTCTTTTTTTAAGCCCCCAAAGGGGATTTTTTATTATTTTTTTAATCACTACAAAAACTACAACAGAAAAAAGGGGGAGGGGGACTACATATACGGGATAAAGTAAAGAACCCACTACTGACTAAAAGCCCAAGAGGGGAGATCCTCCACCTAGCTTAGTTACTTCAAATCTTCTATCCTTATCTCTTTTCGTTTCCAGGACAATGCTGGGGATCCACGCCTACCCTCATCATCTATTGGCTCCAAGAAGAAGGCCTCTTTCTCCAGGGCTCCGCAGAAGACCCTCAGTCAGCAGGTCAGTGCTTAGATGCTTCATGGGAGCCCCTCTGCCTGCAGGAAAACAGGCGTGACCATCCAGAAAAGACAGGATGTAATCAAAGTATTGCTACTGATGGAATGACCAGAAGAAGCCAAAGAACATAGTGGCAAAGAGATGCAGCAGGCAACTTCTCCAGATGGTTGCTTTGAGGCCAAAGGAGAAACGAATTAATTATGTTCTGTTACCTCTTACTTCTTTTGTGGATACTCAGCATTCTCTTACAGGAGGATGACCAAAGTTAGAAACAAACATGATAGTTAAAAAAAAAAAAATTAATACTGTGCACTTATTCTCACAGACAGTATAGTTTGAGGATTGATTTTTATCACTTTTGTAGCTAACCAGTATTCTACCTGGACCAGTAAAAGTGGCCCTAGTTCACATCTATCCCTCTTGGAGCTGCCTCCTCCTCTTTTTTTTTTAAAAAAGTAAACCTAAAGAATTACTTTGAAAAGAAATGCTGGTATTTTCTATAATAACAAATCTATTTTTTTTCCTGATGAGAAAGGTAGTTGTAACAGAAATTTCAGAGCAGAGTCTACAAGCATAGGCATCTGCTTGGAAACTAGCCGGCAGCTGCGTGGTCAGGTGACCAGAGAGGCAGAGAGAGAGAGTGTGTGACGTAATGGTTTTGGAATCTTCCATTTGAACTGGAGGGAGGAAGGAACGGTAGGAAAAGGTGGTTAACGGCTGACTGCTGACCAGAAGAGGAAAGGGAGAAAGGGTGCTCTCATATGAAAGAGAGCGTGGACCCTGTGTGCCGCTGAGGAGTTTAATGATAGAAACTCCTGGTGTATAACTCAGACACACATAGAAATCCCGTTGGGGAAGGTTATACAGTTCTAGCTCGGGACCAACTGCAAGTGAAGCAAGTTAAGGAGACGCTAGGCTGTGGGAGAGCCTTCAACAGAACAGAGATATAAAAGATGGAGTGTGCAGGAAGGGTGTGGTTTGGAAGAAAACTAAAGGACCTAAGAGCAGTCCAAAGTTTTCTTTTTAAAAAAGGAACAAAAGAAAGCCTGAACAACTGATTGACTCCCTGTATATAACCCTGTTCCCCGGTATTATTTTACATAAACTTATATTTGTGTTTAAAGTGGAGGGTGTCGTAAACCTCTATGTTGAAGAGGGCGAACTGGCGGTAGAGAGGGGGAAAGTGTGCTGAGAGCCCCCTGCAGTTACAGTAGCGTCTTCCTTCCCGTCCCATCATTAAGCACTTTTCGTTTCTTCAGGTGATCTTTCAGGGACCGAGATTGAGGGGGAACATTCAAGGATGTCACTTGCTGGACTAACAGAGGGAGAACAGTTGAGCAGTAAAGATGGAGAAAAGATGCTGGTGGGGAAGAGGACACAGAAGAAAGGAGAGCCATCCAGAGCCCTAGGAGATTGGAAACTAGAACGTGAAGTCAAACCCTATAATGGAAAGAGATGGAGGAAAAGTACAAACTGTGGGAATGATTTCAGTCTTCATGGACATCAAGGAATTCTCAGAGGAGAAAAATGTTACAAATTTGTGGAATGTGGAAAGAGTTTCTGTCAGAGTTCACACCTCACTTCCCATCAAAGTATCCATACAGGAGAGATACCATATCAGTGCTCAGAGTGTGGAAACAGTTTCCATACAAGCTCTGCCCTCACTTCCCATCAAAGAATCCACAGAGGAGAGAAACCATCTCAGTTCTCAGAGTGTGGAAAAAGTTTCCATGAGAGTAATGCCATCACTTCTCATCAAAGAATCCATACAGGAGAGAAACCGCATCAGTGCTCAGAGTGTGGAAAGAGCTTCAGTTACAGTTGCAGTCTCACTTCCCATCACAGAATCCATACAGGAGAGAAACCATATCAGTGCTCAGTGTGTGGAAAGAGTTTCTGTCAGAGTGGCTCCCTCACTTCCCATCAAAGAATCCATACAGGAGAGAAACCATATCAGTGCTCAGACTGTGGAAAGAGTTTCCGTGAGAATGGCTCCCTCACTCGCCATAAAAGAATCCATACAGGAGAGACACCATATCAGTGCTCAGAGTGTGGAAAGAGCTTCAATCGCAGTAGCTCTCTCACTCGCCATCAAAGAATTCATACAGGAGAGAAACCATATCAGTGCTCAGAGTGTGGAAAGAGTTTCCGTCATAGTTGCAACCTCACTTCTCATCAAAGAATCCATACAGGAGAGAAACCGCATCAGTACTCAGAGTGTGGAAAAACGCTCATTGAATGTGCCTCCAACTTCCTATCAAAAAATCCATACAGGAGAGAAACCATATCAATGCTCAGAGTTTGAAAAGTGTTAAATAGCAGGGTAACAAATCCATACAAACTGGTTTGATTTGCTAACCAGCCTCCTGGTTCGTATAAGTTCATGGTTTGGTTCGTGGTTCAGCTACAACCATGAACCGAACCCCAAAAATGCAATTAGTGCCCATCACTAGCGGCTCAGTCTTCGGCAAGATCTTCCTTTGAAATCAAGCCTTATTAAGAATGGAAGCATCCATGCAGGAATGGAAGTATATAAATGCTCAAAATGTGGGGCGAAACATCTGCCAGAGTTCGTATCTTACCAGTCATCAAAGAATCGATACAGAAGACATATCATATGAACGCTGCAAACATGGAAAATGTTTCAGACAGAATTCACTCCTCACCTCTCATCAAGCAAACCCATCAATGCTCAGAATGTTTAAATGTTTTCTCTGAAACAAAGCATCATCGGAGTGGTCAGCACTGCAGGGTCAGCGCACCCCAAAATTGCTAAAACAGCTCCTAGCACACCCAGACCACTCCTGCTGCTCCAGGACACTCCCCTCAATCGTTCTGTAAAGGCAGGGCACATGAGGTCACCCCCAAAATAAAAAATTTTGAGGTATCTTCAGTCACCTCAGAATGGAGCCCTGAAGTCTGCCTTGTTGAGAGCAGTCTGCTGAGGGGTCACTTGATACACCAAAACAAAAAAAGTGCCACTTGGCATGGTCTGCACCACAGGGTCGGCATAGCCAAAAATCGTGAAAACACCTTCTCCCGCCGCCAAACAACTCTCGCTGTCCCAGGACACTCCCCCCAACCTCTCTGAGAAGGCCGGGGCGCTCTAGAGTGTACCTCTGTACCATGGCCCGCACCACAGAACCAATGTTTGACTTTTTCATTTATTATTTAGTTCATTATCTATTTCATGATGATAAGAGTGGGATCTAACCCTAGCAAACATAGCGGATTATAGCCTTGAATAGTGGGCACTGAATAGGGGTGACACATGTTCCCGTGAGTTTCATTCAACGAGTTGAGCTGGCTTTTAATATGCAATAGGACAATCCCTAAGAAGTGATTTTACAATCGCTGCCTGCTTTTTTAAAAAGGTAGAGTCTCCCCCAGAACTGAGAGAGCATGATCCTTATCTTCTCCCCTGAAACTTTGTCTGGTTAGTCTTAATCCTTCCAATTCCGGCCAGTGGTCTCTACTCTGTTAACTGGGTGAACTTTTTATACCCCCTGTCCCTCTGACTCTGATCAATCCCCCCACCCTTACCCACGGGCTGCTGATTAAACTGAACCCTGCCCTCTCGAATGTGCTTTAGTGTTTGATTCTTTTCTGCAGAGACACCGCTTATTGCTATTTGTTATTTTTCTCAAAAAACACTGAAATTTTATCTTATGCAGCCTCACATCAGCCTTTTGTTACTGAACTTAAAATTGGTGTTCCCTTTTCAATCCTTGATAAGAAATTCAACAAGGTATTTGCAGTTCGTATGGAACTAATCTTGATTCAGGAGAAATCACTTTCTAGCACACATGGCATCGTAGAATCACAGAGGTGGGAGGGGCCATGCAGGCCCTCTAGTCCACCCCCCCTTTCTCCATGCAGGATCAGCATAGAGCCAGTTTGGTGTAGTAGTTAACTGCGCGGACTCTAATCTGGGAGAACCGGGTTTGATTCCCCACTCCTCCACACGCAGCTGCTGGATGACCTTGGGCAAGCCATAGTTTTGATAAGAGCTGTCCTTGAAAAAGAGCGGTGTTTCTGTCAAGAGCTCTCAGCCCCACCTACCTCACAGGGTGTCTGTTGTGGGGAGGGGAAGGGAAAGGAGTTTGTAAGCCGCTCTGAGATACCTTTGGGTAGTGAAGGGTGGAGTATAAATCCAATCTCTCCTTTCCTCCTGACAAAACGTTTAAAGACTGCCAGGGAGGGGGAGCTCATCACCTCCCTTGGCAGCTGATTTCCCTGATGCATGATTCTAATTATAAAAAAGTTTTTCCTAAGATCCAGCCGGTACCTTCCTGCCCTTAATTTAAACCCATGATTGTGAGTCCTGTCCTCTGCTGCCGACAGGAACAGCTCCCTGCCCTCCTCCGAGTGACAGCCTGTAATGATTCCTTGTTATATGTGTGTGTGTGTGTCGCTTTAAAAGTTTGGTTGCATGGCTGAGAGATAGTCTAGAGTGGTTGAAACAGGCAAGTGTGTGTGATTGGTGATTGGCAGAAAGGGGGAGGGGTTTTGGAAGTGTTTCTGAGTGGATGAATATGTATGTCTGTCAAGAGTGACAGAGTTTTGACAGTTGATAAAGACAGTTGATAAGTTAGTAAGTTCTGGAGTCTGGGAGAGAAGCGGTCTGTGTGTGTGCAGTTAAGAACAGCTGAGGTTGTTCTGAGAGAATACGAAAATATAAATGAAAGTAATTGAAGACAAAGTTTAGGAAAGGCTGTATGTCCTGGAGAGAAACAGTGAACTTACATGACCTTGAGTTAAAGTGTTAGAAAGTTACCTGAAAGATCCCTGTCAGTAAGGGAGCATATTGTGTGTGATACAACAAGCAATGGTTCATTGATTACATATTATTAGATATCTTGTTCTACCCTTTTATTTATGAATTATTTCAATAAATCTTCTTTATTCAAGTATGCCAACTCTGAAATAAATGCTTCCTCAATACCACATTAGTTCCTAGAAAGCCTTAAACACGACCTACCTACCCAGTAATAGAAAGAGTAGAAGAAATAAAGGTTTGGAAAGCCGTAAATTTCCTGGTGGCAGCCGGATATACCCAGTAGAACAAAACATAAAGAACACTTTTAAAGGGAAACCAGACCTCCCCAGATAAGGGGTCGTCACACAGCCCTTCAAAGACTTCAAGAGAGCAATCATGTCCCCACTCAACTAAAACCATGCCTCGGTGTACGAATCACATCAGTCACAAGCCGTTTCTGTGGCAGGTAAACATTGCACACAGCACTTCACTTTTAAAGCGACGCTACTGTAACTTTGTGGACATGACAAAGTTGTGCTATATGTTACTGTAACAGGTGGGGGGGGCCTCTCTGGCACAGAGGCAAGCCACTGAGACCGCGAAAGACCCTACTTTGCCTGGCCCTGGGACAGACAGGATCCCCCTGCTAGATCTCCAGCCCATTATCAGTCCTTGTGTAAAGAGAGAAGGGGGGTGGGGGTGGAAAGGCAGCATGTGTGTATGGGTGTGTGTGTGATTGTATGGCTTTTTATTTCATGCAGACTCCGGAGGAGTGCGGCAAACCGCTGTGTCAGCACATAAAACTTATTTCGCCTGCCCCCTTTGATGGCTTCATTGGGGTTGGGGACACAGGTGTGTTTTTGGAAGGCTGAGGGATTTGGGGAGCCCTGAAAACTGCTGAGACAGCGAAAGAAAGCCATCTCCCTTTTTTCCTCTTGCCCGTTCTTGCTCTCAGTGTCCGGGGTAAATGTTTCCCCTGCCTTGTTTTCACAGCCCGGCAGCCTGTGTGTTATTTTTTTATTTACAGTCTGGGAGAGGCTAAATGCTTTGGAGAAACTGGCTTTTTTTCTTTAAAAAGCCTTTTTTGGAAGGCACGGAGCCCTCCCAGGGTCTTGCCTGGAGATTTTCCCTGAGGGTTTTTTTTGGGGGGGTGGGAGCCTGCAGCCTTTCGAGCAAGGCAGCCAACAGGACTGGTTTGAAGTTGCACCAAAACACACACCATCTCGGGTATTCACTTGTATCGCCGCCCCCCTGCCCCCGAGGCATGCTTTTAAATACAACTGCAGGCATGTTTCAAACCCACAACGTTTGTAGCAAGCATGCAAAAAAAACCCCCACACTGCTGCTTTTAACACTTATGTTCACTTCAGCAACGTTTTCCAAAAGCCCAAGATGAAACCCTAACTCCTCCTTCCTTCCCCGTCAGCCAATAGGCATTGCAGGAGGGGTGGTGGAGAGGGTGGGTGCCAGGTGGGGGAAGGGCAGCCAGTGTATACCCCATATACTACTTATGCCGGTAGGTGCCACGACTGCCTGGGGCAGTGGATTCCAGGTGTTCATTACTTTTTTGGATGGAGAAGGACTTCCTTTTCTCTGTTCTAAAGACCCCTGTTGCTTCTGTCAGTGGGTGCAGATTGTGAGGAGGTGGTTTCTCTGAGGGGCTCTGACTGAAGAGCTGGGAAGAGAGGGGGGGAGAGGCTCTGGGGGGGGGAGATCTGCCACCTTCCAGGAGGACATTTCCCCCTGTGCTCAGAGTATTGGAAAATACAGCCGACATACCCCCCCCCCCTCCAGATTCGATTCCCCACCCCTCCACATGAAGCCCACTGGCTGACCTTGGGCCAGTCCCAGTTCTCTCGGAAATCTCCCAGCCCCACTTACCTCACAAGGTGCCTGTTGTAGGGAGGGGAAGGGAAAGGTGATTGTAGGCCGCTTTGTGACTCCTTAAGGTAGAGGAAAGCGGGGTATAAAAACCAACCCTCCTCCTCCTCCTCCTTCCACCATGGAGTTACGTTAGGCCAGTGACATACTTTCAGTCTAAGCTACATCATGGCAGGGTTTTTGTGACGATAAAGGGGGGGTTACGTACAGCACACAAAAATCAAAATCTGATATATCTGGAAAGTGGGGTGTCAGAAAAATGCAGTCCTGGTGTAGTGGTTAGAATACGGTCTGGAAGACTGGAGTTCAAGTTCCCGCTCTGCCTTGAAAGCTCGCTGACTGACCTTGGATCAGTCACCCTGTCTCAGTCTAACCTACCCACAGGGGTGTTGTGAGGATAACATGGACGAGAGGATGAAGATGCAAGCTACTTTGGGTCCCCAGTGGGAAGGAAAGGGTGGCATAAAAGTAGTCTATCAGTTCAGAAAGCTTGATGGAAAAGTGGGGTGTCCCAGAGAAGGGTTCTGTCCTGACCTTCTCCTGGTGACTTGTATGTATTTCCCAGTATGGAAGATTCAGGTGGGTAGCCATGTTGGTCTGAAGGAATAAAACAAAGTTTGAGTCCAGTGGCACCTTTCAGACTAACAAAGTTTAATTTTGGGTATAAGCTTTCAGCTACAAAACAGAATGTACTGTTGCCTATTATCTTTAAGATGGGGTGGTGGTGTTCAACCCTGCATTTCTCCAGAGCCCAGAGAACTAGCCTTGCTTCAACCCTGGTATGTTGACTGTGTATGGGCAGAGAACTGAAGGAGGAATTAGGGTTGCCAGACAGAAAACTCCTGGATGGATCCTGGGGAGGACAGGGACCTCAGTGGGGCACAGTGCCATAAAGTCCACCCTCCAGAGCATCCATTTTCTCCACTGATCTCCGTATTCTGGAGATGAGCTGTAATTCCGGGGGATCCCCAGGTCTCACCTGGAGGCTGGCATCCCTAGGATGACTGTTAACCCAAGCTGGAGATCATGGCTTTCTGGGAGCAGAGAATTAGCAAAGAACTCCGAGGAGGCATTACTCCTGTGGGGGAATTGGTGCAATGGAAACAATCTGAAGACACATATTCAAAAAAACGTGGGGGGGGGGGGGCACAGAGTCGCCATTCCCAGAGTGGGAGGGACGGCCGCAAAGAGGAAGTGCCCCTTTCTCTCCCTCCCCCTTGGAACAAAGAAAGGGGCCACGTGAGTTGCCTGACTTCAGGCAAAGAAGGCTGGTGAGTGGGGAGGGCGGCAAGGGAAGGAGGTCCAGTTTGGGGGGAGGGTGACTTAGCCCTTGGGGGAAGAAGGGGGAGGAGCAGAACAAGGTCGGGAGCCGCACGTCTTATCAGGATCCCTGCCGCAGGGGACAGCGATACGCGTTGCACCGCCGTCGCCAGGATGTGACGCTATGCGTCGCTTTGGCAACGGGACTCCAAACAGCCCCGTTGCCAGAGCGACGCGTAGCGTCTCATCCTGGGGCGGCGGTGCAACGCGTATCGCTGTCCCCCGCGGCAGGGATTCTGAGAAGGCGTGCGGATCCCCCGCTTGCCTGTCGGGACCCCACCACCGGACAGCTGGGCTGAGAGATACAATCCCGCGGAGGGTCCGTCCCCCCCCCTTCCATCAGCCCGACGGCTGGCCGGGGAGCCTCCCGACTTCCAGAGGAAGGAGCCCTGCCTGTCTGCTTGCTGCGGGTGCCAGCTCTCCCCACCACGGGACGGGTCGGTCTGTCTCTCCCTCTCATCACCCCCCCCCCCCCCCCCCCCCTGCCACAAATGTTTGTTAATCTTTAATGTGCTACTAGACTCTTGCTCTTTTCTGCTGCTACAAACTATGGGTTTATTCCCATATGATGTGCAATCTTCCACTCAGGCTTAACTGCTGGAGGTGCTAGCAGTCAGCATAAGGAGGCATGCCTGGACTTGTCTGGCAGGCCACCTAGATGGAGAGTGGGGAGGCATGTCTAGGCTTGTTTGGGCAGTCCATCTAGTTGGAGCTTGAAGCCCCAGAACAAAGGCAG
>NW_015175405.1:309558-311406 GCF_001447785.1 Gekko japonicus
GAGCAGAGCTTAGAAACTGGCAGGGAATCCCCACCCCCGGATTCCTAGTGAAATGGAGGGGGGGGAGAGGGAAGCCTCAACGGCCATTTCTGCACATATAAACTTGCTCTGGGTTCAGTGCTGTTGGGAATCAGGGTGCGTCCCCCCCCCCCCAAAAAAAAAATACTGTTGTTTTTTCTCTGCTCTTTCCCAGACTTGTTTTGCAGCAGAATTTGGGGGAAGATCTCAGTAAAGCCTGGATGGCTGCCATTTTGGACAGGTTGGCTTTGTCTCACCCCTTGGGCAGCTATAAGCCCTGAGAATTTTATCCCACTTGCATGCATGGGGGAAGTTGTACCTGGAAACGTGTTTTCCATTGAAACAACATTGGAATTGATTTCCTAGAGGACTAGTTTTAATTCTGATATGAAAGGACTGAACAGGAGAATTCAAAAGATCAAATGACATGACTCCGATTTTTTTTTGGGGGGGGGTTGCTCACTTTTAATTACTTGTAACTTTAAAAAAATGTGAACAATTCTTTTTGGCTTTTATGCTGGGACACATGAATCAATCTATAGTTACAAAATCAGCAATTACACATTTTTGTATCAGTATAGTGTTGTAATAGTCAGTGTCTCAGGCACTCTGAATTACCAGTTTTCATTTTTTTTTTGTTCTCTAGCCCCTTTCCATTCAGAGATAGAAGGGGAGAGGCATACCATTCTCTTTCTTAACAGATGAAAGCTGAGAATTCAGAGAAACTGATACACAGATCATTATAGCATCATATTGATATTCAGCTGCCAATTCACAATTTCAAAAAACCCCTCTGTTGCGTGGGATGGTCTTTGCAGATATATGTGAAGGGAAAATAGCTGCCATAAGGAGGGGATAAGAACATAAGAGAAGCCAATATTTGATCAGGCCAATGGCCCATCTAGTCCAACACTCTGTCAAACAACGTCCAAAAATACCAGGTGCCATCAGGAGGTCCACCAGTGGGGCCAGGACACTAGAAGTCCTCCCACTGTTGCCCTCCCCCAAGCACCAAGAATACAGTGCATCACTTACCCCAGACCAAGAGTTCCTATCTATACCTTGTGGCTAATAGCCACTGATGGACTTCTGCTCCATATGCTTATCTAATTCCCTCTTGAAGCTGTCCATGCTTGTAGCTGCCACCACCTCCTGTGGCAGTGAATTCCATGTGTTAATCACTCTTTGGGTGAAGAAGGACTTCCTTTTATCTGTTCTAACCTGACTGCTTCTTTCTCTACCTGCTCTATCCTATGCATAATCTTAAGAACATAAGAGAAGCCAATGTTGGATCAGGCCAATGGCCCATCTAGTCCAACACTCTGTCACATAGTGGCCAAAAATACCAGGTGCCATCAGGAGGTCCAGCAGTGGGGCCAGGACACTAGAAGCCCTCCCACTGTTGCCCCCCAGCACCAAGAATACAGTGCATCACCTGCCCCAGCCTGTGGCTAATACTTTGTGGCTAATAGCCACTGATGGACCTCTGCTCCATATGTTTATCCAATTCCCTCTTGAAGCTGTCCATGCTTGCAGCTGCAACCACCTCCTGTGGCAGTGAATTCCATGTGTTAATCACTCTTTGGGTGAAGAAGTACTTCCTTTTATCTGTTCTAACCTGACCGCTCAGCAATTTCATGGAGTGCCCACGAGTTCTTGCATTGTGAGAAAGGGAGAAAAGTACTTCTTTCTCGACCTGCTCTATCCCATGCATAATCTTGATCATGTCACCCCTCAGCTGTCGTTTCTCTAAGCTCAAGAGCCCCAAGCGCTTTAACCTTTCTTCATAGGGAAAGTGTTCCAACCCTTTTATCATTCTAGTTGCCCTTT
>NW_015175405.1:311646-312892 GCF_001447785.1 Gekko japonicus
TTCCCAGTAGTCATGTATGGCTGCGAGAGTTGGACTATAAGGAAGGCCGAGCGCCGAAGAATAGATTCTTTTGAACTATGGTGCTGGAGAAGACTCTTGAGAGTCCCTTGGACTGCAAAAAGATCAAATCAGTCAACCCTAAAAGAAATCAACCCTGACTGTTCCCTGGAAGGCCAGATAATGAAACTGAAGCTCAAATACTTTGGCCACCAAATGAGAAGGGAGCACTCCCTGGAGAAGACCCTGATGCTGGGAAAGATGGAAGGTCAAAGAAGACGGGGATGGCAAAGGATGAGATGGTTAGACAGTGTCATCGATGCAACGAACATGAAATTGAGCCAACTTCAGAGGACGGCGGAAGACAGGAGGGCCTGGCGGGAGATGATCCATGGGGTCGCGAAGAGTCGGACTCGACTGTGCGACTGAACAACAACAACAATTATGATACTGGCTGATTTGTTTTGAATTCACTTCCTAATAATCCCCAGCATAGCGTTGGCCTTTTTTATTGCAGTCGCACACTGTCTTGACATTTTTATTGAGTTATCTACTACAACTCTAAGAGCTCTTTCTTGGTCAGTCTCTGCCAGTTTGGACCCCATCAATGTGTATTTATAGTTAGGATTTTTGCCCCCAAAGTGCATCATTTTTACACTTGGCCACATTGAACCCCATTCAATTCCCAGAGGCCACTGCTCTTAGATATGTGGCAGTTCTACTTAGCTACAGTTAAATGCTGGCTGGGTCAGCACAAGACCCCATTTGCAAATTTAGCCACTTCACTGCTTACTCCCAACTCCAAATCATCAAAACTAAAGCCAATTGTAGATTTCCCCCCCCCTCTATATTAATCAACCAAGTCGATAGATGTGATTCTGTTAGCATGTGTACCACAATACTGTTTGGGCCACATCTAAAATGAAGGTGCAGCCAAAATTTAAAGGTTATGGTCCATGCCATAGTAATTAACCGTATTTGGGTTGTCTCAAGGCACATAGCTGCATATGGTATGCAAGCTGGTAGCCCCAAGATTTTCTTCAGGTACTCAAACAAAGACTCCTTGATACAGAGGTGCAAGATCTGAGAAGACTTGCGCACAGACATTGCTCTCCCTTGAGTATGGGACTCTCTTTCAGTCACATTTCCTCAGGATATCTGGCAAGACTGATTCAGCCCCATCTTCGTAGGGCTTTCATGCTAGCTCAGTTCGACGTCCTTCCCTCAGCTGTTTTATCGGGAAGGTTCA
>NW_015175405.1:313115-338657 GCF_001447785.1 Gekko japonicus
GGCTCTATGCTACATGTTGTATTTTATCTCTTATGCCAACTCCCAACTCCAAATAGTTTATAAACAAGTTAAAAAGCATCGAACCGAGTACTGATTCCTGCGGTACTCCACTGCTTATCACCCTCCACTGAGAAAATTGCCCATTTATACTCACTCTTTGTTTCCTATTAATTAGCCAGTTTTTGATCCACAAATGAACTTGTCCTTTTATCCCGTGACTATTGAGCTTACTTAGGAGCCTTTGATGAGGATCTTATAAACTTCGATCATGTCACCTCTCAGCCATCGTTTCTCCAAACTAAAGAGCCCCAAGCATTTTAACCTTTCTTCATAGGGAAAGTGTTCTAACCCTTTTATTATTCTAGTTGCCCTTTTCTGTACTTTTTCCAATGCTATAATATCCTTTTTGTGGTGTGGTGACCAGAACGGTACACAGTACTCCAAATGAGGACGCACCATTGATTTATACAGGGGCATTATGATACTGGCTGAATTGTTTTCAATTCCCTTCCTAATAATCCCCAGCATAGCATTGGCCTTTTTTATTGCAGTTGATGAGAACGTAAGAGAGGCCATGTTGGATCAGGCTAATGGCCCATCCAATCCAACACTCTGTGTCACACAGTGGCCAAAACTCAGCTGCCATCAGGAAGTCCACCAGCAGGGCCAGAACTCCAGAAGCCCTCCCACTGTGGCCCCCGTGCACCAAGAATACAGAGCATCACTGCCCCAGACAGAGTGATCCATCCATAGAATCATAGAATCACAGAGTTGGAAGGGGCCATACAGGCCATCTAGTCCAACCCCCTGCTCAATGCAGGATCAGCCTAGCATCCCTGACAAGTGTTTGTCTAAACGCTGCTTAAAGACTGCCAGGGAGGGGGAGCTCACCACCTCCCGAGGCAGCTGATTCCACTGTGGCACAACTCTTTCTGGGGAAAAAGGTTTTCCTAAGATGCAGCTGGTACCTTCCCGCTGTCAGGTTCCACAGCAACAACGGAGTACACGCTTACTAGAAGGTTATACTTTTATTGAAGCCATAGGTACATGGACAGGAACACTGTTAGGAATGAGGGTCCAGCTATGCGCATATAGGGTTATAGTACATTCAAAGCATTGATAACCAATTGGGATGGTTCCCGCGCGCTCTAGGATGGTTCCCCTGCGCGCCAGAAGGCTTGAGAACCAACCGTCCCCAAAAGCAAAACAAGGCGAGCTTCCCACGGCTCATCTAAGCGAAGCCAAAGCTATCTCTCCCGCTACTCCTCCTGCGGTCTTAAAAGATACGTGGTGCATTACAGCGGTAAGCAATTAAACGCAGTGAAAGGTATGCGCATGGGTGTAGGGAGAGGCATGCGCATGGGTAGGGAAACAGAAACCAATTTGGCAGCTTGCTGACATACTGCCCTCTCCAAAATCAACTCCCACCCAACAAGTCCATATGTCTCCCAGTCATTCCAGGAGATCTCCCGGTTTCCCCGGGGACTCTCGGTGGAATTTGCGAATCAATTGAGGGGCCCAAATATCCCCTACTTCCACCCATTCGAGGTGCTGGGGTCCAAAGTCTTTCCATTCAACCAAATAAAACAGTTTTCCACGTTTGCGTTTTGAGTCCAGAATTTTAGCAATTTCGAAATGCTCCTCTCCTTCAATCAAGATGGGCGGTGGAACCATTGGATCCCCCCGCCAAGGGCAAGCTCCAGTGTCCCTTTTCAACAGGCTGAAATGAAATACAGAGTGCAACAACCTTAGATTTTTAGGCAATTCAACATCAACAGCAACAACATTGATAACTTTACGTACTTTAAAAGGCCCAATGAACTTCCATCCCAATTTCCTGCTTGGCCGCAACATCTTAATATTTTTTGTAGAAACGTACACTGAATCCCCAGGCTGCAGAGCCCAACCCTCCACTCAAACCCCTCTCCACCCCCATAATCTTCATTAATTCTCCCCAGAACTTAGAAACGAATTGTGTACCCCGATCGGATACCACCTTAAGCGGCAACATATGGAGGCGTACAACATGAAGCAGAAACGCTTTGGCGAGTGCTTTAGCTGTCGGCAAGGAAGCAAAGGGGATGAAATGCGCTTGTTTGGAAAAGAAGTCCACCACCACCCATATAACAGTCATCGATTTACTGGGGGGCAGATCCGTAATAAAATCCATCGAGATGACCTCCCACGGCCGACTGAGCGTGGGCAAGGGCTTTAATAGTCCCGGGACTTTCCCTGGCCGTGGCTTACTCATCGCACATATTTGGCATGACTGTACAAACGCTGATAGATCTTTGCGCATGTGCAGACACCAAAACTGTCTCTGTAAGAGTTGCAGAGATTTTACAAATCCTGAGTGCCCTGCCAGTTTTGAGCCGTGAACTGACAATAGCACCTCCCCCCTAAGTGATTTCGGCACGAACAGTTTATGATCTCGGTACCAGCAACCGTTTTCCCTTTGCACGCAATCCCCCGCCCCTTAAGTTGTTCCTTATCCTCCTCCGAGAAGGCGGCATTGAACTTTTTGTGCCACCCTGACATTGGGGGGGGAGGAGTTTGGCGGTGGTGGGTTGGCTTGCATTTTGGCCGCTTGGCTATGTGTAGTCACCACCACCCCCAATTGGGCGGGTGTGAAAACCGAGTCAAGGATGACGTCCCGCTGACTGGCATGTTGGGGGAGGCGCGAGAGGGCATCTGCCAGCAAGTTTGCTAATCCCGGAAAATGGTGGAGGGTGGATTGAAACTTAGAAAAGAAATCTGCCCACCTCAACTGTTTGGCATTTAGGCAGCGAGGTGTTTTAAGAGTTTCCAAGTTTTTTGTGGTCTGTCCATACCTCAAAAGGCACCCTTCCCCCTCCAGCCAATGTCTCCAGGTAGAAAGAGCCAGTTTTATTGCCCCCGCCTCCTTCTTCTACACTGACCAATTTCTTTCAGAGTCATTGAATTTTTTAGACACATAAGCAAGGGGATGAAGGAGTCCATCTTCCCCCTCTTGAAGGATAGCCCCTCCCATGGCTACATCTGACGCATCAGTCTGCACAATAAACTTTTTTTATTCATCAAGGTGAGCCAGCACAGGCTCAGATGTGAACAGGGCTTTCAAGCACATAAACGCCTCCTGGCATTCGGCCAACCAAGGAAGCGGGACGCCTGGTTTGGCCGCTTCCGGACCTTTGCCTTTTGTCTAACAGGTCCGTGAAAGGCAAGCTGATTTGGGCAAAGTTCGGCAAAAAGGAACGATAAAAGTTCGCGAATCCGATGAAGGATTGTAATTGCCGTCGGGTTCGAGGGACTTCCCACCCCAGGACATCCCGGACCTTTCCCGGATCCATCTCCAACCCCTCGTTCGAAATTCGATAATCCAAAAAGTCAATGTGTGTTTTGTGGAACTCACACTTCGAGAGCTTAGCAAACAGTTTGTGCTTGTGTAACGTACGTAGCACCTCTCTCGCCAATTAGACATGGGAGGGGAGGTTGGGGGAATATAAAAGTATATCATCTAGGTAAACGAGCACCCCCTTAAATAAATGCTTGTGTAACACTTCATTTATCAAGTTCATAAAGACGCCCTGGGGCCCCTTGAATCCCGAAGGGCATAACCAGATATTCGAATTGCCCCAAAGGCGTATTGAAGACTGTCTTCGGTTCATCGCCTTCTTTTATGCACACACGAAAATATGCGTCTCGCAAGTCCAATTTCGAAAATATTTTCCCCTTTGCCGCTTCCGCTAGCAAGTCTTTAATTAATGGCATAGGGTAGGCATTGGTGGCCGACACTGCAAACCCCGGTAATCTGTGCAGAGTCTTAAGCCACCATCCTTTTTCTTCCGGAAGAGAACAGGTGCAGCAAAGGGGGAGGAAGCCGGGAGTATGAAACCCCTTGCCAAGTTTTTATCGATGAACTTTCTCAGCTCTTCTTTCTCGTCGGGGCCCATGGCATAGATCCTCCCTTTAGGTAGCTTAGCCCCCAGCACCAGTTCGATGCTACAATCTGAATGCCTATGGGGGAGCAGTTCATCTGCTTCTTCTTCCCCAAATACCCTAGACAAGTCCCGGTATTCAGGAGGGAATGACTGTACCTCCTCTTGGGTCAGTAGGGCTACCTGAATGTCTTGGGGGGGCTTTCCCCCCACGTCGGGTCCCCCTTGTGGCCATGGCATTGCGGGGAGATGAATTCCACCCTCCCTTCTTCCCAAAGTACGTAGGGATCATGCCCATACAGCCAAGGAGCTCCCAAAACTAGTGGGAATCGGGCCGAGGGGGTGATTACAAAGGATCTTGCCTCCCAATGGTCTCCCGCCCCCATCTTGAGCGGTACTGTCTCATATAGGCAAGGGTCTTTCATTTGTGATCCATCCATCTGGGTGAAAACCAAGGGGTCTGCTAGTTTCACCACCCCCACCTCAAGACCTGCCACAACTGAGGGGCTAAGTCTCTCCTACACCCCGAGTCAATGAGAGCTTTTGCTCGTACGTGAGTTCCTAGGGCCGGGTTTAATAGAGAGACAGTCACAAAAAAGAGGGAGGGAGGTTCGCTCACCATTCTCCCTCTGAGGCGGAGGACATCTCCATGGGTTATTCCCATCATTCCTTAGGGAGGCAGGAAACACTTTTTTCTCCTTCCTGTTGGCGCCTTGGGAATAGCCCAGCCCCTCAGTTCTATTCCTGCCTCATAGGGAGCAGCAGTGAAAGTTTAGGCTCTACCTTTCACAGAGTTCTTTATTACAAACTTTTCCCTTCCTTTTTCTCCTGAACTATCTACTTCTAATCCCTGCTCTCTTCTGCTAAATTCTTCTTTTATTCTACCTGTCCCTCCGGCGTGAGTCAAGTCTGAGGAGGACTCGCGCTGTGAATTAAGCGCTGAGGTGCAAACGGCCAGAGACGATGTGGTCGGCCGAAGAGCACTCCAACGACTTTTCCTCCGGAGAGGAAGAAGCAGAGATTGCTGCGACGGCGGCTGACAGTGGGTCCAACTTGCCCTCCGGGCTTGCTTGTGTCTCCCCGACTACCCTAGCAGAGACGGCGGCGGCAACACAGCGCGCTATTAAACGGCTCCGCGCAACCGAAGAAGAGGAGCGCGCCAAAATCGGACAAACGAAGACGTCCGGCAGCCATTTTATTGCCCCGACGCGAGGTGCTGTGGAACGGGCCGATCTTCTGCTAGGAGCTACTGCAGCGACCGGTGGTAGTAAGACCCCCGATTCGCGCTTCCCTGGGCCTGTTATACCTTCCGGGGAGGGAGGTCTTAATGATCAGGTGGCCCTGGTTAACCCGGGAGACATGTTACAAATGTTCCGTCAGGTTATGCAGGAGGGAATTTCTACCCTTTGTTCCACTGTGGCACAGGCTAGTCAGGGAGCTACCCATTATACGTCCTCCCACTGCCCAAACCCCTGGCCCACTAAGGCGGCCAAAAAGCTTGTTGTAGGACCACCTCTTACACAGGAGGCGGGACGAGAAGGGTACAGGGAGGATACCTCCTCCATATCTATGCTTGGGAATAGGGAGGAGGTGGAGTTCCTTTCGGATGGTGAGCCAGAGGAATTACCGATGCCTGAACAGGCCACCAGGCTATTCAAAGCTGAGGAGTACCACTATTTCCTCTCCAAGGCGATTAAAGCATTAGAGATTCAGGACGCCCCAGACTCTGAGGAGCAAAAGGCTTCTAGACCCAAATTTAAATCCCGTTCCACGGGACTTTCAGAATTTTTCCCTCCTGAGGAACCAGTAGACCACGGGGTCTTTCCCTTTCCTGAATATTTTGAGAGACAATTGCGAATGGCCTGGGACAGACCCTCAGCTAACAGGCAGTTCCCCACTTTCGTTAAGAAGCTCTATGCCCTGCCAACTTATGCAAACGACCTGCTACAGGTTCCTCCTGTAGACGGCCCCGTGGCGGCTATTCAGTCATCCGGACTAGTGTCCGAGGACGGCCAGGGGTCTTTACGAGATCCTATAGACAAGAAAGTTGATGCCACTCTTAAGAAAATCTATGAGGCCATTTCTATGATGGTAAGGGCGGCGGCTACAGCCTCCATTGCATCCAGGGCATCAATAGTATGGATCCGTAAATTGATACAGATTTTGCCAGAAAATACTAGGGGACCTCTTGAAGGGGCTTCCCGCATACTAAAGGGCGCAGCCTTCTCTGCAGATGCCACCCTGGACATCTTAACTTTTGCGTCCCGGGCTCTAGCATCGACAGCCGTAGCTAGGCGACTTCTCTGGCTGAGGAGTTGGCAGGCCGATTTCCAATCAAAATTAATGGTCTCGGCCTATCCATTTCAAGGCAATCTGCTTTTCGGGGAAGCCTTAGATAGAATCCTAGTGGAAACAAGAGATAAAAAGAAGGCTATGCCTAAGAATTTTCGTCGTACGGAACGAAGAAATCCTCATTCCTTTCGCTCCCAACACGCACTATCCAGATTTAGACCCGATCAGCGTAAAACCAGTTGGGGCCCTCCCAAGCCTTCCAACAGGAGAGGAGCATTCAGCAACAGATTTCAGAAATCAAACTTCCACAAGTTCGATCGTGGAGACCGTGACCCAAAAAATAAGCAGGCGTGACTACCTTGCCCTCCCAGTGGGAGCAAGGCTGCTTCATTTTGCAACAATTTGGAAGGACATGAAGGCAGATCTTTGGGCACAGGAAATAGTATCTCTGGGATACACCATAGAGTTTCGTTCCATCCCACCGGACAGATTCCTGAATTCTCCCTTCAGCAAATCACCAGTAAAAAGGTCTCTGATAAACAAGGCGCTACAGCACCTGGTAGAAATAAGGGCCATCGAACCAGTCCCTATTTCGGAGATCGGATGCGGAGTCTATTCTATCCTGTTTCTTGTTCCCAAGAGAGATGGCCAGTGGAGAGCAATTCTGGACTTGAAGTATCTCAACAAATTCATCAAACTACGCCATTTCAGGATGGAGACTCTCAGATCCGTCTCAGAGACACTTTTACCGGAGGATTTTCTGACGTCCATAGATCTCAAGGAAGCATACCTTCATGTCCCAATTCACCCGGCTCATCACAAATATCTTCGTTTCTGCGTGGGAGGTCGCCACTATCAATATCGCTCACTTCCGTTCGGTCTGTCCACGGCACCGAGAGTATTTACCAAACTACTCATCAACCCGGTGGTCCATCTCAGAAAGCAGGGCATACATATCCATCCTTACCTGGACGACCTGTTGGTGAGAGGAAGGAGCTTGGAAGAAGCCGTCCAGAATACCAGACTAACTCTACAATGCTTACAAGACCACGGGTTTGTAATCAATCTTCCCAAGAGTTGCCTTCTTCCAGCCCAATGTATCGAGCATCTGGGGGCTCTCATAGACACGAAACTCAACGCATTAATTTTGCCGCGAGACAAAGCAGTCAAGATCCGGAACATGGCCATGTCAGTGTTACAGAGCCCTTCGGTCACCTTGATGCTCCTGGCCAAGCTTCTAGGTCTCATGATATCCTGCATAGATCTAATACAATGGGCTCGTCTTCACTCAAGAGCACTCCAGCGCTTTCTAAGACCTTACCAGCTTTTGATTGCACAACGCAAGTCCATGAACTTATGTGTTCCCCCGCAGACCAAAACGAGCCTTCTCTGGTGGACAAGGATTTCGAATCTCACGAATCTCACGTCAACAACGGAAATATTTACAGATGCGAGCCTAACGGGCTGGGGAGCTGTCTTGGAATCTCAGCCGGTCCAGGGAAAGTGGTCCAGGACCGAACAACGGTTACAAATCAATCTTCTAGAATTGAGGGCGATTCGGCTTGCCCTATGTCACTTCAGTCACAGGATTCAGGGATGCCACATTCTGATTCGGACAGACAATGTCTCGGCGAAGGCGTACTTGAACAATCAAGGAGGCTCAAGATCATCTCGCCTTCACCAGGAAGCGATGTTAATCTTCACCTGGGCGGAGAAGAATGTAACATCGATACGGGCAGAGCACGTCAGGGGAACGGTCAACATTCAAGCGGACTGGCTCAGTCGACAACCCATCCTGGAAGGGGAATGGTCTCTTCACAGGAAGATATTCAACTTCATAACGAAGCGACTCGGTCAGCCGCTGGTAGATCTTTTCGCCTCGGCGCAGAATCACCAGTTACCACGGTTCTTTTCGAGGTTTTACCACCACAGGGCGGAGGCCACAGACGCTCTGACTGCTCCTTGGCCTCCGGGACTGCTATACGCCTTTCCTCCAATTCCACGGATCCCAAGGACAATTCGCAGAATTCGAGAGGAGAAGGCACAAATCATCTTAGTGGCTCCCCTGTGGGCTCGGAGACCATGGTACTCTGCACTGATGGAACTAGCTATTCTCCCTCCTTTACCCCTCCCTCCTCAACCGGACATGCTTCTCCAGGGTCCCATACACCATCCGCACCCAGAGTGGTTATGTTTGACCGCTTGGAAGTTGAGAGGTCACAATTAGCCAGCCACGGATATTCGCAGCAAGTATTGGACACTATACTAGCCTCCAGAAGACAATCTACCATCAGAATTTATAACACAACTTGGAAGGTTTTTGTCCGGTGGTGCAGGCGTAAGAAGGTTACAGCACTCTCTCCTTCCATAGCTTCGGTGCTCTCGTTTCTTCAAGATGGATTAGACTCTGGACTTAAACCCTCGACACTGCGCAGACAAATAGTGGCACTTTCAACAGTACTTCCGTTGATGGGAGGTTACAAGATAACAAAGCATCCTCACATTTTGTTGTTTTTACAGGGCGCTTCGACCAAATCTCCACCGCAAATTCACCGTTTTCCCACTTGGAGGTTACACACGGTGCTTACAGCCCTCACCAACCCTCCCTTCGAACCTCTTAGGGAGGTTGAGCTGCGATGGCTCAGGATGAAGGTCATTTTTCTGGTAGCCATAACTTCGGCACGGCAGGTTTCAGAGATCAGCGCGTTGTCTGTAAAATCAACCCTTTGTGTATTTCATAAGGACAAAGTCGTACTTCGTACCGACCCTACATTTACACCGAAAGTGGCTTCGTCTTTCCATCGGTCCCAAGAGATCTATCTGCCAACTTTCTGTCCTAACCCGACCCACCCCACAGAAAAGCTTTGGCACACCTTAGATGTCAAACGTGCACTGAAAATATATATCTCTAGAACAGAAACGATTAGAAAAAATGAATTCATGTTCATTAATATTGCAGCACCAAGACGGGGTGACAAGATGTCAAAGTCTTCCATCAGCAAAGTTTTGAAACAGTGTATTGTGGAAGCATACAAAGCTAAGGGTCAGGAAGTTCCCAAAGGAATTACTGCCCACTCCTTGCGTAGTGCTTCAACGAACACAGCGCTAGACAATCGCGCATCCATTGAGGAGGTTTGTCGAGCTGCAACATGGTCCTCTGTCTCCACTTTTGTTCGACATTACAAATTGAACGTCTTCGCATTGGCTGACGCGGCGTTCGGACGTAGAGTACACCAGCACATTCTACCACATAATTTCGAAGATGAGAACCCACCCAAATAAAAGGGGACACTGCTTTGGGAGGTCCCATGGAGATGTCCTCCGCCTCAGAGGGAGAACGACCCTTGGACACTTACCGTGAGGGGTCCTTCTCCTCTGAGGATAGGAGGACATCTCGGCCCTCCCGTCCTTCATCTTCGTTTTTTACCCTTAAAATCTTAACTTACTGTTGCTGGAGTTAACCTTTTTCTACTTGCATCTTATAACAAGAGAACCTTTTTCACTGTATTCCTCTTCTGACCTTCAGGTAGAGGTAGTATGTATTATAGTTCTTAACTTCTGGTTTGCAGTTCATTCAATATTGTTCACAGGGAAGTTCTTGTTATTAATAGTCGTTACTGCTTGCGGAGTCCCAGAACTGAGGGGCTGGGCTATTCCCAAGGCGCCAACAGGAAGGAGAAAAAAGTGTTTCCTGCCTCCCTAAGGAATGATGGGAATAACCCATGGAGATGTCCTCCTATCCTCAGAGGAGAAGGACCCCTCACGGTAAGTGTCCAAGGGTTGTTTTTGGCGCTTCCATGGAAATGCCCTGCCATTTCGCGCCATCTACAGCAGGACCAATCGGTTTCCCGCCGGCTCTGGGTCCTCCCCACTCGAGTCTCCTTCGTCCTCTTCAGGGGAGGCTTGGAGCACTTTAGCGAATTTCAGTTTCCCCGTTAGTTTCTTCACCGGAGTGCTGGGATGGGCTTTCCCCACTTCGGCTTTCTCCCGACGCCCTGGTTGTCCACAGTCGACCGCGAAGTGCCCTCATTCCCCGCATTTTAGACACAAGCCTTGGCGCATTTGTTGCTCCCTCATTGCGTCTGGTTGGCGGGGTGGTTTGGCTTTCGGGGGGAGAGGGGTTGACTTTCCCCCAGCTGCCCCGATGTCCAGTCTTAGCATCTGCAGACGATTTTCAGCACTCTCCGCTTCTTGCATCCATGCCATCAGGGAGATAGGGTCCACTGACCTTAGTACAGTTTCTCTGATCTTGTCAGCAAGCTGCCAATGTATCTTTCCTATGTGTATTATGTATGCCTAACCCCCCCCAGCCACTATGAATGTATCTGCTCTTATGCGCATGTCTACCCTCACTCTCATGCGCTCATCTTCTTCTCAGCTGCATTCCTTTCTATGTACGCTAGTATTGCTTTGATGGAATGTTATCAACTCAAGGCCACAGGTGGTGAGCGGCAGGAGGGTTATTGCTTAGTCTTTAATGAACAGTAGTGTGGAAATAGACTAATTGTTTAACTGTATAGAACCGTTGCTTCTCAGGGTTTGGCCGTGCGATGTGTCTCCTGAGCGGGCGCGGGAACCATATCTATTGGCTAGTGTAATTATGAACCTGCTTTATCCTACCTGTCAAACGCACATCTCGTTATTCTGAACAGAGAAACTGTTCTAAGTACTTCATGGCTTCAATAAAGTAAAACCTTCCTGCAAGTGTGTACTTCATTGCCTGCTGTGGGGTCTGACAGATCTCTGCGTTCAGGCTGACCCGGTACATCTCTGCTAGCACGTTATCTGGCCAATTTGGCAACTTGGCCGTGTGGAGCTTGAATTCGGCAGTGTACTCACAGACCGTTCTGCGGCCTTGCTTCAAGGTGCGCAAATACGCTCGTTCTCTTGGTCCTGCATTCTGATCCTCGAATTGGGCTCGCAGCGCCCACATAAAGGCAAATATGTCTGTACGTTCGGGGGGCCTTGTGTTGTGGAGCCCCATGTATCATGCTGCTGCGGCCCCTCTGAGTCTTGCAGCCACCACGTCGATTCTGCTGCTGTCATCTGGGAACAGGTGGCCTGAGCGATCCACGAATTTCTGCACTCTCACTACAAAGTACAAGAGCTTCTCGGGGTTGCCATCAAACGTAGCCTCAATCAGGTCTTTCGGGCGTGGGGTAGTCTGTCCTCGTGGGCTGGCTGGCCTCGGTGCCGGTGCTGGAACATCTGGCGGTCTTGGAGCAGGTATCGGGACCGGTTGGCCAGGCACTCCCGGCTGGCCAGGCACCCCAGGCCCCGGTATCGGCTGTCCCCCCGGTACCGCACCCACCGGCTGCCTCCGCTCTAACGCCTCTTCGATCGTTCATGTGACCAATTCTGGGATGGCTTGTATCCCGTCTTCCAAATTCTGCTGAAGTTGCTGACTGTTTCAGTCAGCTGTTTCAACATGTTCCATCAGTCCCTCTTCCAGGGACGCCCGGGCACTCCTGGCCTTCGATCGATCCGTCACCCATGGTGGAACTATCGATTTAAATTGGGCTCCCAGGGAGGGTAGACCTGGGCCTGCCGCCAATCCTCTGTCATATAAACTGTCTCTCAAGGCTCCCACCAGGTGCGAGTAGGACTCTCTCGTAGTATCCGCATCAAACTGGCTCCAGCTTTGACTGGGTCAGCTGCTGGGCCCCGCTCGGTATCGTGAGCCTTGAGGGGTCAGGAACAGGGACGTCGTGACTTTCTTCGGGATCGCCCCCCCCCGGGACGGATGCTGGTGACTGGGTAGTCACCGGTACCGACGCCGTGGTTACCGGGGGGTCCTCCCCTTTGTCCGGCTTCCCTGGCTCCTCACCATCGGGAATGGGTAGTTTCCCCTCTCCGTCACTCATATCGAGATCGATAGATGTGCTGAGATGAGGAATGAAGGATTCCTAACAGAATGTCAGGTCCCACAGCAGCAACGAAGTACACGCTTACTAGAAGGTTATACTTTTATTGAAGCCATAGGTACATGGACAGGAACACTGTTAGGAATGAGGGTCCAGCTATGCGCATATAGGGTTATAGTACATTCAAAGCATTGATAACCAATTGGGATGGTTCCCGCGCGCTCTAGGATGGTACCCCCGCGCGCCAGGAGGCTTGAGAACCAACCGTCCCCAAAAGCAAAACAAGGCAAGCTTCCCACAGCTAATCCTAGCAAAGCCAAAGCTATCCCGCTACTCCTCCTGCGGCCTTGAAAGATATGTGGTGCATTACAGCGGTAAGCAATTAAACACAGGGAAAGGTATGTGCATGGGTGTAGGGAGAGGCATGTGCATGGGTAGGGAAACAGAAACCAATTTGGCAGCTTGCTGACACCCACCCTTGATTTAAACCCTTTATTGCAAATCCTACCCTCTGCTGCCAACAGGAACACCTCCCTGCCCTCCTCTAAGTGACAGCCCTCAAACGCCTCTTCTCTAGACTAAACATTCCCAAGTCCCTCAGCCTTTCCTCATGGGGCTTGGTCGGCAGGGTCTAGCATTCCACCGCTGAGATCTCTGTCTCCCCCAGAGCATCTGGGAATCCAGGGGGAATATCAGCCTCTTGAGCACCTCGCCCTTCGATCCAGTCTGGATCACCCTGTTTTCCAGGGCTTACTCCCCACTCCTTTTCCAAGGATTTTGTTGGAGGTTGGAGACAGACTGCCTCGAAAGAGATCTTTTCTGTACAGAGGGGGAGTTGGGGATGGAGGGGCCCCCCCCTCTGAAGGGGAACTCCTCAGACTTCAGGAGGAGAAAGATGCAAATCACTGGCCCACCTTTTCTCCCCTGGCAGACAGCAAAATGACATCAGAGAACCTGCCTGGATCATCTCCTTCTTATGCTGCAGTGGAGCCAATGGCCGGGCACCTGGCTCAGGTATGGGAAAGATTCCTGTGGGAGGGTGGTCTGCAGGGGTCAATTTGGAGGTTCTTTCCTCAGTTCCAGCCTCTAGAGGACTCCTCTCCTGTCCTTGACTTTGGGGGCTGCAAAGGGTCCCTGGTGTGATCTGCTCTGGGCTTCCCCCTTAAAGCGGTGAACCTGCCAGAAATCATCTTCATTGTCTTCATCTCCTGGTGGGTGGGTGGGTGGGAGGTCCTGGTCACATGCTTAGACACAGCCTGTCTATCTGGATTCATGAGGAAGGAAAGTGTTTTCTGATTCCAGGGGCGAGTGTCTTTTGAGGAGGTGGCCGCGTGCTTCACCGCGGAGGAATGGGCCTTGCTGGATCTGGGCCAGAGAGCGCTATACTGGGAGGTCATGCTGGAAAATTATGGGATGGTGGTCTCTGTGGGTAAGAATCCTTTTGATGCTACCTTAGGGGGCAGATTTCTCTTGTTATTTTTGTCCATGGAGGAAGTGGGGAAAGCTTAGTAAGAAAGAAGCCCTGGCTCTTCCTCCTCTGGTTTTCCTGGCCAGCCATTTTCTTAAGTCTCTTTCCAGAGAGGGGAGCCCTGATCTGGTGGTTCCGTGATAGAGGGTCAAGCTAACATATAAATTATATTTTAAAAATGCAAATATTTATTAGGGTGTACATATAACTAAAACATACGTACGGTTAAAAGCAATGTGGTAGAGGAATGATGTAGGGGGGATGGGCTGCTCCGTCCTTTTATCTAATGCCCCCCATAAAACATCCAAGGCCTCATCTTGTGGAATGTTAGTATACAAAGACACTACATCTACATGGTTGAGGAAATCCAGGGTATCTCTTAAATATAAGTGCGTGGTTTGAACAAAGGGCTTGAGAAAAATGTCCAAATATTGGGCCATCGGTTCCAAAACTGACCCACATCCAGAAACAATTGGTCTACCTGGGACTGGGAGGGTGCCCAGTAAAAGCCAGTTTGCTGTAGTGGTTAAGTGCGCGAACTCTAATCTGGGAGAACCAGGTTTGATTCCCCACTCCTCCACTTGCACCTGCTGGATGACCTTGGGCAAGCCATAGTTCTGATAAGAGCTGTCCTTGAAAAAGAGCAGTTTCTGTCAAGAGCTCTCTCAGCCCCACCTACCTCACAGGGTGTCTGTTGTAGGGAGGGAAAGGGAAAGGAATTTGTAAGCCGCTCTAAGACACCTTTGGGTAGTGAAGGGCGGGGTATAAATCAATCTCTTCTTGTTCTTCTAAAAATGTCTTATTATTTTTTAAAATAATTATTGCATATATTTACTATATACATTTGATATATAATAATCTGGCTTTTTTCCTTCTTTTTTCAACAATTTCAGAAAGCAACATCTGGTCATATATATATACAAAATTCTTTATGCATGTATTTCTGGATGTGTGTCATTGTAAAATAAAGAATATTGACCACTGAGGAAGGCCCAAAGGGGCCAAAATGCATATGGTCCTTAGGTCATAAGTTATACCCATCAATTGGATATGTATAATTATCAGCTTTGGTGATATAAGCTTTAACAGTCTGATATTTAGACTATTTCTTTTAACCGCATGTATGTTTTAGTTATGTGTATACCCTAATAAATATTTGTACTTTTTAATATAATTTATATGTTAGCTTGACCCTCTTAGACTGCAGCTACATTTTGGGTTCAGTCCCCCCCCCCCTTTTTATTTGGTTCCATGTCAGATCCAAGACTGTTGCCAATTTATGAGGCGTTTTTGGGAGCTCATCATGCCTTGTATGGATCATAGTGCAGTTCTTTAAGAACCCTGCATGGTCGGCCACCATAACTGACCCATATTACAGACGGAGGGTTTCAAGGGGGTGGGGGAATAACAGTGTGGCTGAGGCCAACTTGCGAGTGGGTAGAAGCCAGCACATCCCTTTCAAACCCAGCACTATGAGCAACTGGCCAAGACTTAATGTCGAGGCCTTTCTTGGACCAATTTTCAGGACTCCTCTTGACTTGATGTGCCAGGGATTGAACCCGGGGCTTTGTAGCCTTGCATGAGTTCCATTTTACTTGTGTAAAGATCAGAGTGATGCTGTCTAGACCATGTTGCAGGCAAGAAGGTTTGGATTCACCAAATAATATTCTAATACAGAGTAAAAGAAATAAGGGGTGGTTCTGGGAAAGGGACAGAGCTTGGGGTTGGACCACCTTTTTTGCAGAAGATTCCCAATTCCATCCTCAAGATCTTTAGCTAAGAAAGATCTCAAAGAGAGAGGCTTGGAAGTGCCCCTCTCTGCCTGAGACCTTGGAGAGACAGAGGCAGTTGGGGTCGTCAGTGCTGGGCAGGATGAACCTGTGGTCTGATTCGGGCAGTTCCTTATCCTTATTTTTTTTTCTTCAGGAGGACACCAGGGTTCCACACCTAGCCTTATCTCCTGGCTGAAGGAAGAAGGCCTCTTTCTCCAGAGCTCCACAGAAGACTCTCAGTCAGCAGGTAGATGGTTAGATGTTTCATGGGAGCCCTTTTGCCTGCAGGAAATCAAGCAAAATTAGCAAGAAAAGAGGGGATGTAATGACAAGACTGTTACAGGACAGGCTGATCTGAAGAAGTCCCCGAGCAGTCTTACAGAGATGCATCAAGCACCATCTCTAGATAGAGGCTTTGAGTTTAAGAGAGAAATTGTTTTCTCTTACCATGTCCTTGTTTTATTGATACCCAGAATTTGTTGCAGAGTCTGAAGGCAGATTACAAACATTAGAAAACAAAATGATAACTTTATTGATACAAAATGATACAAAATGCACTTTTAAGACCAACAATGTTTAATTCTGGGTATAAGCTTTCATGTACATACACACTTCTTCAAGTACTGCTTCAGATAAAAAACGAACAAAACATGACAACTATTTATTGTTCCATGCAGTACAGTTTGAGGCTCAATTAGTATCACCATTGCGGCTAACTAGGAATACATCTGGGGAAGTTAAAGTATCTCTGGTTCATATCTGTGCCGGCTGGGATCTGCCACCTCCTTATTGTTTAAAAGTTGGCCTAAAACAATACTTTTCTCTATAATAAGAAATGTGTTATCTTTCCTGATGAGTAATGTAGAGGTCTTCCTTCCTATCACTTCATTCTGCTCCTTTTATTTCTTCAGGAGATGTTTGGGAGAACAAGATTCTGGGCTCAGAGTGTGGAAAGAGTTTCCATGAGAGGGTTGCCCTCACCTCCCATCAAAGAATCCATTCAGGAGAGAAACCATATCAATGCTCAGACTGTGGAAAGAGTTTCTGTGACAGTGGCTCCCTCCCTCGCCATAAAAGAATCCATACAGGAGAGAAACCATATCAGTGCTCAGAGTGTGGAAAGAGCTTCACTCATAGGTCAAACCTCACTTCCCATCAAAGAATTCATACAGGAGAGAAACCATATCAGTGCTCAGAGTGTGGGAAAAGGTTCAGTCACAGTTCCAACCTCACTTCCCATCAAAGAATCCACACAGGAGAGAAACTGTATCAGTGCTCAGAGTGTGGAAAGAGCTTCAGTCATAGTGCAGACCTCACTTCCCATCAAAGAATTCATACAGGAGAGAAACCATATCAATGCTCAGACTGTGGAAAGAGTTTCTGTGACAGTCGCTCCCTCACTCGCCATCAAAGAATCCATACAGGAGAGAAACCATATCAGTGCTCAGAGTGTGGAAAGAGCTTCACTCATAGTGCAAACCTCACTTCCCATCAAAGAATTCATACAGGAGAGAAACCATATCAGTGCTCAGAGTGTGGGAAAAGGTTCAGTCACAGTTCCAACCTCACTTCCCATCAAAGAATCCACACAGGAGAGAAACCGTATCAGTGCTTAGAGTGTGGAAAAAGTTTCTTCGATAGTGGCTCCCTCACTTCCCATCAAAGATTGCATACAGGAGAGAAACCATATCAGTGCTCAGAGTGTGGAAAGAGCTTCAGTCATAATGCAAACCTCATTTCCCATCAAAGAATCCATTCAGAAGAGAAACCGTATCAGTGCTCAGAGTGTGGAAAGCGCTTCAATCAGAGTGCACACCTCACTTCCCATCAAAGAATCCACACAGGAGAGAAACCGTATCAGTGCTTAGAGTGTGAAAAGAGTTTCAGTCATAGTGCAAACCTCACTCGCCATAAAAGAATTCATACAGGAGAGAAACCATATCAGTGCTCAGAGTGTGGAAAGAGCTTCAGTCATAGTGCAAACCTCACCTCCCATCAAAGAATCAATTCAGGAGAGAAACTGTATCAGTGCTCAGAGTGTGGAAAGCGCTTCAATCAGAGTGCAAACCTCACTTCCCATCAAAGAATCCACACAGGAGAGAAACCATTATCAGTGCTCAGAGTGTGGAAAGAGTTTCAGTGAGAGTTGCTCCCTCAGTTCCCATCAAAAAACCCATACAGGAGAGAAACCATATTAGTGTTCAGAGTGTGGGAAAAGGTTCAGTCACAGTTCCAACCTCACTTTCCATCAAAGAATTCATATAGGAGAAAAACCATAACGGTGCTCAGAATGTGGACAAAGTTTCTATGAGTGTAGCTCTCTCACTTCCCGTCAACAAACCAATGCAGATAAAAACACTGCCTTCTGCCAGCTCTCAAATGCTCCAACTAATTGATATTTTCTGCCCTGTTGTTTTAATATGTTTGGACACTTCTATTGGTTTTCATTTATTGTCTCTTGGTAACAACTCTGAGCCTGTTTTCTGATGTCTGGATAATCTTATGTCAACATCAATAAATATGTGTTATGATGATTTATTTTAGTGAGAAGCTGTATGAACATTAGGCCCCAGGCTAACAGGACCTGCTCGAATGTGTTATGTGCAGTTAAGGCTGTTTTGACTTACAGTGATCCTATGTATGAATGAGTGAATAACCTCCAGAACGTCATATCATGAACAGCCTGGGCCAGGTCTTGGAAACTGAGGGCTGTGGCTTCATCCCTCCCAGATACAACCAGAAGTGATGTCGCCTCACCCCCCCCCCTTTTGCTCCTGCTGGAGTGAAGACCAGCAGCAGAGGGCTACAGCCGGGAGTGGGAGACGGCCAGCTGTATCTTGCAATCTGGTTAGTGGGAATATCTTTCACACCATCAGGGTCAGGCAGGGGCAACACACCTTCCAGAGTCCCCCTTGGAGACCTCAGCAGGCCTCAGACTGGGGAGGGGAGGGGGTAGCTGCACTCTAGGTCTCCCCTTTCTCTTTCTTCTACCCTCCACTGTAGCCAGTTTTAGCTATCAGGAGAGCTAATGTCTCCTCCCAGGCCTGAACCCCTGGCCCTTAGGAGGGATACTGCTTCGGGTACGATGGCCTCTTCCTCTTCGTACCCCGCCTAGGGTTGCCACACCCTCCTGACTTGATTGGCAGGAACAATTGCCAGTCGGTGCAACTGGGCTAGGCCGGCCTCCTGCCTCACCCTCCACTTCTCTTTAACGGCTGCCCTGCCTTCTCCAGCTTGCTACTGCCAGGGCATTGAGCCTCCAGACCACTGCATGTGGTGGGAATTCCTCTCTCACCTGACCATGCTGGGTTGGGCGTCCCAGTGATGTCTTCCTCCTAGAGGGTGGACTTCCCTGCTGTGTCACCCCACAGGGCTGGGGCCAAATTCTGCTGTACGTGGGGCATTGCCAGGTAGGCTGCTCTGGATGGCCCTCTCCAGGGGTGCCGAGGCCACCTCTGGACACCAGGTTGGCGTGATGTCAGGGACTCCACAGTTCTCAGTTTGACTGAGTTTGGCTTGCGATTGGGGCAGGGTGTTGGGTGAGCTTCCTTGAAAGTAGCGCAGTTTGGAGCTACAGTGGGGGAAAGCAGGAGACGTGCCAGGGATGGCCCAGGAAATAGGGCAGTGATCCTCATCACCTCTGACCATGGGCAAGGGAGGTACTTGGGTGGTTTATTTAGTTTTAACCTTTACTGTTTGAATTAGTATCTGTGAGCTGCCTTCAGTCAAGAGGAAAGGCAAGGTTGAGGGGGAAAATGTTGAGGGGGAAACCAGATAGCTGCTCACGCTTTGGCAAAACCTTTTCTCAGATACTAAATTTGGGTTGGCATTTCAAAAGGGGTCGAAAATATAAATGCTTGGAGTATGGGAAAAAGCTCACACATAATATAACCAGATATCAACTTCTGATTATCCGTTCAAGACTGGGGCAACAGATCTGCCCCCACTGGCAAAAAAGTTGAAAGTTTCTTCTCAATGCAAGGCTTCCCGCCAAAGGCTCCCAGTCAAAGGAAACCTTATAATGGGTGAGCATATATTGTGCAGTGATCTTTCCGTTTGACATAGCAGGCTGAAACCTGATTTACCTTAGTCTTACAGCAATGAAATGATTTCCTTTTGAAGAAGCTAAGTTTAAGCTAAGTTTAAAAAATGTTAGGAGACCCAAATTTTATGGCATGCGTGTATTCTAGTTTTATAGAATTAATTGCGCCTTTTAAAATTCAAATTCTTGCCTAATGAGAAGAGTGATGCTTTCCAAAAAAAAGATCATGAACGCAAAGATATTCTCTGCTTGTTCTGGAGGCAAAACTTCCCCTGACTTGTACTGTGAGAGAGAAGTCTCCATCAGAGAGATTCCTCAGCAGATCATATTCAGGGAATCACCGCTGTGCTCACCCAATCTATATATCTAATAGCCAAGTTGCCCCCTCCGTGTGGATATCTAAATCCGCACATCGGGGGCACTTGGGGGGCAGGGCGATTTTCCTGCACACTTGGGGCAATCCCCAGATGTGCAGAAAAATCTGAAAACTTGGGAAAATATGCAGGGGATATTTAAATCCCCCCAAAAGTAAAAGAGCGTTTCCTGCACAGGAGCAGAGAACGCTCTGGGGACTGCGGCAGGCTGGCAGCTGGAGGTCACTCAGGCCTCGCCGCAGGAGCAGGGGGGATTCTCCCCCCCCTCCGTATCACGGGTCCCTCTTCTTGTTAGGGTCTAACTCCCCGAGAACTGATTCAGTGTAGCTCTCTAGACTGGGTGCAAATAAAATAATTCATGACACACCTTTTTTCATTATGGCATGTGTCATGCCTTCAACCAGTTTTCACGGCATTGTTTTTCCACTTCTGTAAGCCTCTTCCTGCTGCATTGTCTTTGCTGTCCGATTTAATGGCTTTTCAAATATTTAGTAATCTCCCTAGAGATTACTAGAGAAAGCTGGGCTATGAATGAGGATGAAGATGGTTCCATAATTAGATCAAGATGGGTAGCTGTGTTCGTCTGTCTGTACCGGTAGAAAAAAGCAAGAGTCCAGGAGCACCTTAAAGACTAACAAAATCTGTGGCAGGGGATGAGCTTTCATGCGTCACTGTTCACTTATTCAGATACAGCTGGAATGTGAGTCCATCTGTCCTATTGATTGGCGTGATTTCAGAAGCCGAATGACATTAGCAGCCAAATGACCATAGCAGGTGAATGACAATACCAGGCATGATTGGATTAAGTGTGATATGCAGAAGGGAAGTAAAAAAGGTAAAGGTTCCCTTGCTCGAAAGCCAGTCGAATCCGACTTTAGGGTTGCGGTGCTCATCTCCGTTTCAAAGCCGAAGAGCCAGCGCTGTCCGAAGACGTTTCCGTGGTCATGTGGCCGGCCTGACTAAACACCAAGGCGCACGGAACGCTGTTACCTTCCCACCGAAGTGGTACCTATTTATCTACTTGCAATTTCTTGCTTTCGAACTGCTAGGTTGGCAGGAGCTGGAACTAGAGATGGGAGCTCACTCCATCATGCGGCACCCGGGTCTCGAACTGCTGAACTACTGACCTTCCACAACCTGCAGTTCAGCGTCTTAACCACTTAAGCCACCGCAGCTCCTAGAAGGGAAGTAGGCGTGGGGAAATCACCATTGGTAATGAGATAGGATGCCTTCACTCAGAGCGGCTTACTCTCTCCTTCCCTTCCTCTCCCCACAACAGACACCCTGTGAGGTAGGTGAGGCTGAGAGAGCTCTGAGAGAACTTGTGAGTGACCCAAGGTCACCCAGCAGCTGCCCGTGGAAGAGTGGGGAATCAATCCCGGTTCTCCCAGATTAGAGTCTGCCGCTCTTAGCCACCACACCAAACTGGCTCTCAACCCTATGAGGTTGCCATAAAAGGGCTATGCAGCCTCTCTGTAGCCTCTGTTGTCTGCTGCAGTCTGCAATTTCTCTCTCTCCCCCTGGACTGGGGGTGGTCTGTGTTCCTTCAGATCTCTTTGGTGATACGTACCAAGAGAAAGGCTCCAGAGGCAGCAGGGCAAATGCCTTCCAAAGCCTGCAGCTCATCCCCAGACTAGAGAGATCAGTCCCCCTGGAGAAAATGGATGCTTTGGAGGGCGTACTCTGTGGCACTGTACCCCACCGAGGTCCTTCTCCCTCCCCAGGCTCCACCCCCAAATCTCCAGGAGTTTCCCAGCCTGGACCTGGCAACCCTACCCCTCCCCATCCCCCGTCGGTGGCCAGGGGGCACTTGACAACCCTAGGAAGGCCTCGGCCTCTGTGCCATCCAGAGGAATGGATTGCGTGAGACAAGCTGCTGGGCTAGAGGGACTGCTGGTCTGATCCAGCAAGGCTCTTCTTATGTCCTGAGGAGTATGTCTTCCATCATGAGTTGGAGCCATCCTAACCTGGCTAAGCTCCACAGTGGCCAAGAAGACTACAAAATTCTCTATTGGCCCACACACAGGGTGCCTTCGGCATGCACAGCGAAGGATAAGGACAACTAATCAGTAGTGCCTCCAGCACCAGGCCTGAGGCCAGATCTCCCAGCTCAGAAAGGGCCCCCACTGTGGGCTCGGCTGCAGCTAAGCCAGCAGAACGCCTCATCTGACCCACGAACCCAGGATTGGTCGGTGTGCTCAAAAGTGTGCACTCAGAGCCTCTGAAAATACTAACTGTGCTTTGTGGTTATTTACTTTATGTATATCCCAACGTTCTTCCCAGAGGGAGCTTACATTGTTCTCTCTTTTATTTTAACTTTACAATGACCTTGTGAGGTGGACTAGGCTGACTAACAGAGAGGGACTGACCCAATGTCACCCAGCAAGCTTCCATGGCAGAGTGGGGATTTGAACCTGGATCTCTTGAAGCCGAGTCCTACACTCTAAACACTTTCCCACACTGGCTCTCCTCCACATAAGAGCAGAAGAGAATAAGAACGTAGGAGAAGCCAATGTTGGATCAGACCCGTGGCCCATCCAGTCCAACACTCTGTCACACAGTGACCAAAAAACCCCAGGTGCCATCAGGAGGTCCAGCAGTGGGGCCAGGACGCTAGAAGCCCTCCCACTGTTGCCCCCCCCCAAAGCACCAAGAAGACAGAGCATCCCTTGCCCCAGACCGAGAGTTCCTATCTATACCTTGTGGCTAATAGCCACTGATGGACCTCTGCTCCATATGCTTATCTAATTCCCTCTTGAAGCTCCTGTGGCAGTAAATTCCATGTGTTAAATAGATTGATGGAGAGTGATAACCAATCCCCTTCCTCCTCCCCAGTACTCAGTCAGATAAACTCCATCTTTTCAATCTGCCCAGGTCTCAGTCACGCAAGTTAAATCAGTCCTGTTCCCTTCCACCTGACAGGAACACAGATTTATTCCTCATCGATCTGGCATTATGCCCTGCCAACGGGGGGAACTGAGGAGAGACCCATGGGGCCTGCATCTTCCGGATATTTTCCCGCTCTTTGATGGGAAGGGAAACCTTCAGGAACTGAAGAACTTTCCCTGTTTCAAGCACATTTATTTTCAAAAGGGCTAGAAAAATGCAAATTTAGTGACATCACCCCCCAAAAAAATGATTGCTAAGATTTATTTCTAAAAACTTCTGGGAAATTCTTGTATTGTAAGTAATGGCCGGCCTTTCTCTTGAGCCCAAACCAGTTTTCGAAAGCCCTGCCTCAAAACCTTTCCCAGTGCTCGAAGTGATGTCTTGAAACTTTTCTGTGAAGTTTTCCAGCAAGGACACCTAATGAGCTCCAAACACTCATTCTCAATACACTGACGTTGCTGTTGCTTTGGTAGTAACTTGTCAGATATGGGGGTTGGGTGGTGGTGGTGGAATACTCCCCAAAAATAGAGGAATGTTTGGGGAAAGATTGGGAATTATAGGTTTGGTGGAGATTATGGCTTCCCCACATGCTCAAGAGGTTTAGGGGCTCCCCAACATGGCCCCCACCAATAGTTTCCACGGCACCCGCCAAGCTTCCCAGAACCTGGGCAGGGCCTTTGTCAGGCAGGGCTTCTGATTGGCTGCCCTCAGTCTTCCGGGGCTGCCATAGACACCGCAGCAGTTACAAGGAGGATCAGGAGGACTGGGAAGAAGCCTCCAGGTTGGTGGTCCCTCCCCTCCCTGGGCTTTTTTTTAATTTATCCCAGGCCCAGCAAAATGAAGGAAAGCCGGGCAGGCTGTGAAATCCTCCAGACTCCCCCCCCCTTCCTTGGCCTGGGGGTCTCCAGAGGGGGAGGGGGTAGATGTGGGGGGGAGCCCGGCTGAGAACCCTCAAGGACCCCCCACCTTCCTGCCTGGCCACTCCTGGGGGTCGGATTCTGCCTCCCACTGCTGGGGCTGCTGCCTGCCCACCCCTCCCTCGATGAGGTCAGAGCCCCAGAAGGGACCCCCGAGGGTTCAGTCCATGGGGGGCAGAGGGTGAGGAGAGGCTTCCCCCACACCACGGAGAGCCCAGTCTGCATAGCTGGTAAGGAAGGGGGGGAAGCTGTCTCTGAAAGGGGGGGGGAGATCATGTGCTTTGAGGGGAGTAAAGCCAAGTCCCCCAAAATGCCCGAGGACTCCAGCTCATTCCCTTCCACTGGAGGCTGACCCATCAGTGCTTCCCCTGCAGCTGAGGAGAAACGGGGAGTTTGAGGATCAGGAGGACTGGGAAGAAGCGTCCAGGTTGGTGGTCCCTCCCCTCCCTGGGCTTTTTTTTAATTTATCCCAGGCCCAGCAAAATGAAGGAAAGCCGGGCAGGCTGTGAAATCCTCCAGACTCCCCCCCCCTTCCTTGGCCTGGGGGTCTCCAGAGGGGGAGGGGGTAGATGTGGGGGGGAGCCCGGCTGAGAACCCTCAAGGACCCCCCACCTTCCTGCCTGGCCACTCCTGGGGGTCGGATTCTGCCTCCCACTGCTGGGGCTGCTGCCTGCCCACCCCTCCCTCGATGAGGTCAGAGCCCCAGAAGGGACCCCCGAGGGTTCAGTCCATGGGGGGCAGAGGGTGAGGAGAGGCTTCCCCCACACCACGGAGAGCCCAGTCTGCATAGCTGGTAAGGAAGGGGGGGAAGCTGTCTCTGAAAGGGGGGGGGAGATCATGTGCTTTGAGGGGGGGTCTCTTTCTCTCTGCCCCCAAAGCATCGAAAAGTAAAGCCAAGTCCCCCAAAATGCCCGAGGACTCCAGCTCATTCCCTTCCACTGGAGGCTGACCCATCAGTGCTTCCCCTGCAGCTGAGGAGAAACGGGGAGTTTGAACCAAGATCAGACAAGGGCTCCTGCTTCCCTTCATGGGACAAGTCCTCTCTCTGAACTGGAGTTCATCCCATTGAAGGGGGTGTTTGACTCCAAGGTTCGAATCCTCCCTCTGCCATGGTGGCTCACCGGGTGACCTTGGGCCAGTCACACCATCTCGGCCTCACCTACCCCCGTAGGGATGTTGTGAGGATGAAGATGTAAGCTGCTTAGGGTCTCCAGCAGTGTTCCCTCTAAGCTGAGTTAGTGTGGGCCAGTTCACAGTTTTTTAGCCTCCGGCTCACACATTTTTGTCTTAGCTCAGGAAGGATGGCTCCAGAGCAAACTCATTTATGCAGTAGCCACAATCGCTCGCTCACGACTTTAATGCCAGTAGCTCACAAAGTAGAATTTTTGCTCACAAGACTCCACAGCTTAGAGGGAATATTGGTCCCCAGTGCAGACAAAAATGGAATATAAATACATAAATATAATCTGATAGAAAAGTGGGGCGTCCAAAATAAGGGTTCTCTCCCTGCCTTTCTCCGTGACGTGTTTATTTGATATCTTGTATGTGAATAGCAAAGCAGGATATCTTTAAATACTCAAATCCGATGACCGGAGCTCTGAGCAGGCAAGACAGACCTTTCTACAGACCTCAAAAGGGCCTTAGGTTGGCAGGAAAATGTGAAATCTAAAAATATATATACTGGACAGCTTAAGAAAATCTGAAAAGTTATCAAAGGGGCTTCTGTAGTTTGAAGCCAGGGCTCCCCTCAGTGGCTGTTGCTAGGCAACCAAGACAGGCTTCAGTTTGGGTCAATACAAAGGCGGGGGGGAGGGGCAGGGCCCATTTTGGCCTCAGAGGGGGAGCTCCTTGGGGCCAGGCCTGGCTAGGGTTGCCAGCTCCAGGCCAGAAGATTCCTGGAGATTTTTGGGCAGACTGTGAGGAGGGCAGGGTTTGGGGAGAGGAGAGGCCTCAGCTGAACAGAAGGCCCTGGAATCCACCCTCCAGAGCCGTCCTTTTCTCCGGGGG
>NW_015175405.1:338703-347041 GCF_001447785.1 Gekko japonicus
CTGGGATATTTCCAGGTCCCACCTGGAGGTTGGCAATCCTAGGCCTGGCAGCAACCTCTGGATGACTTGAGGCCACCCGACTTGAAGGACTCCACTAGGCCTGGCTGCTTGCTACTCTCCCAACAACAGCCACCTTATGAAAGTGTTGTACGCACAGTTTATATATGACACTGTTATGCACTCAGCACTCTGTCTGCCTTAGCAGGCTAACCTTAGTGGACTCAGTTAGCACCTATGACATACACAGACATACAGATATGTCAAGTGCCATTGATGATTCTAATTACAGAGATAGAAATCAATTATGAATATATATTCAGGTATTCACTTTGGTTCAATGCTTAAATGCATTCTGGGGGAAATACTCAATGCTGACAGGCAGTAACCGATTGCTTATGACCTTGCTCGTGATGGCTAGCTGTGACTGCGCATGTCCCTGATGTCAGCTCGCTTGCGTTAGATGGAGAACATACCGCATGATGTACCCATATCTGTTACATTAGATACTTTTTAGAACTTAACAGCCTGAGAAGAAGAAGGCCTATTGTTTAGCTGTAGGAGGTAAATTTTTGCCTGTGAAAATCCAACCCACGGGTTCAGGCCCAATCAGAATGGTGTGACGGATATGTGACAAAGTTTGATGGAACCGATAATTATGATTTATTGCTAACTGTCGTAGGGGGTATAAAACTTTGTGTCTCCCATTGTAACCTTAGGGAGAGCTGTGGGTATTCGAGGATTCAAAACCTTGTTGTACCTGTATTTCCCCTCCTTTAGTCATAAAGTTTTTTGACTGGATTCTACTCTACAAGACTGTGCCAAGTGCTTTCTCAAATTGGGCTGGGGAAGCACAGCCCTTGGCAGCGTTTCTGTCTTACAAAAGCCAGTGTGGTGTTGAGGTTAGGGCTTCAGAGTAGTGTCTGGGAGACCCAGCTTCGAATCACCATCTTGCTGCTGAAGCTAACCAGGTGATTTTGGACCAGTCACATACTTCCAGCCTAACCTACCTGCCGGGATTGTTGTGGATGAAAAGGAGGGCAAAAGACGAATGTGAGCTGCTTTGGTCCCCACTGTGGAGAAAGGTCAGATGTAAACGAAGTAAAGGAGTCATCCATGTGGCTGAAGATCATGGGAGGCAGCTAAAAGGTGAGTTGGTGAGTGGATGAGAAGGAGAAAATGAGGCAGGGAGAGGATGGGAAATGAGGCAGAGAGAGGATATGGGACTTGCCAAGAGGAGGGAAAAAAAAAAAAGAGAAACTACTGTGACTTTGCTGTTCAGGGGAAGGGGGGGTCTCCGAAGAGGAACCACCACACCAGTCTCCAAGTCCAGCTTCCCCTCCCCGCCTTTGCTATCCGGTCTTCAATGCTTCCATCAGCAAAGCTTAGAAACTAACGGGGAGTCCAGTGACGTGTTTAGTGAACTAGAGACGGGATATGCAGAGGGAAGCTTCAGTGGGTATTCCCGCAGAGATAAATTTGATCTGGGTTCATTGCTGTTGGGAAGCAAGGTCTTCTCCTCCTCCTACACACACACACACACACACACACACACACACACACACACACACACACACACACACGTCCCAAGCTTTCACTGGCTTTTCTGGGCTTTTCCCCAGATCTAGTTTGCAGCAAACATTTGGAAAATATCTCAAGTAAAGCCTGGATGGGCAGCCTTTTTTTTTTTTTTTCTCATTAGCATATGCCACACCCCCTGACATCACCGGAAGTGTGTCATAAGGCCACACACCCCGCCCCCAACGGTCCCGGCTGCCGGCGGCAGCCTTGCAGTTCCACTACTGAGCCCCATGAGGGGCCGGGCGCTGGACCTGCAAGGCCGGCAGGAGTGCAAGGAAGCCCCGTGAAGGCCCTCCCTGGCCCCAGGCAGGCAGGGGTGGGGAGAGGCAGGGAGGAAGCAACTTACCCTCCCTCTTCTCCTGCCTCCTCCTGGCTGAATGAGGGCTAAAAGCAGGGTGGCCGGAAGCAGGGGGCGGGGCTTTGTCATGTGCCCCGCCCCCCGTACCTCACCCGGGGGGAACTGCGATCCCCCGCGTTCCCCCCCGAAATGACCTCTGCATAGATGGAATCATTTTGTTATGCACCTAGATCAGTTTAACATTTTAACAAGTAGAGCTTCTATTTTGCGAGATAGTCCTCGATCCATTTATAAAGTCTTGACCAGTTCTCAAAAATTTCTTCTTTTTTATCTTGTAATTGTAAAGTTAATTTATCCATTTCCGCTGCTTCCAATAGTTTGTAAATTATTTCTTCTTTAGATGGGACTTCTTTTTTTCAATATTTTGCATACAAAATTCTGGCCATAGTTATTACATGTACAATCATATATGTATCAGGTTTCTTAAAATTCTAGGGAACGATATTTAATAAAAACAGTTCTGGTACGAATGGGATAGTTGTACCTAACATTTTTTGCAATATCTCATGTATCCATATCCAATATTATTTGTAATATTACACGTCCACCACATATGAAAAAAGAGCCAGTATTCTGCTTACATATCCAACATACATTTGACATATTTGGATACCATTTTGCTAGATTTTCTGGCGTCATATGCCATCTATAAAACATTTTATATTTATTTTCTTTGAATGGTATAGATTTTGTAAATTTTATAATTGTTTTCCATTGATCTGATTGTATATTATGCCCTATATTTTGTGCCCATTTAATCATAGAAACTTTTACCATTTCATCTTGCATTTTAATATCTAATAAAAAACTATAAAATGCTTTTATAAATTTTTCATCTATGCATAACAAAGTTTTATCCAGTTCTATAGGTTTATCATGAAAACCTGTTTATCCTTTACATATCTAGAATCAAGTTGTGCCCTTTCCCTCCAGTTCAAATAAATACCCTGCTTTTGGAGAATATCTTGCGACATTAAGTTGTTATTCTTATCTAATAGATCTTCATACCTCCATAATTGTTCTTTGGTAAATAAGGTGGGATTCATAAAGGCCTCCAAAGGTGATACACATTTTGGTATTTTTGTATAAAATATGATTTGTAATTACCTCTTCCCATACCTTCAGTAGAGATGTTCTCAGCATATGTTGTTCAAAATATTAATGAATATTGCTTTTCTCATACCATACAAAAGCATGCCAACCTAGTCTCAAATCATGACCTTCAAGATTTAACAGTCTTGGATTTTCATGGGTAATCTACTCTTTCATCCATGTCAAGGCTGCTGGTTTATGCCAATCTGGTACTGCAAATCCTCCTCTTTCTTTTGCATCCTGTAATACTTTCATGTTAATTCTAGGTCTTTTACCTAGCCAAATGAATTGCCGTGTCAATTTTTCTATTTCCTTAAAATATTGTTGCATCCAATATAGACCCTCTCCCCCTATACACACAAAAAACACTCTATGTATTTCTGCCAGGTCAGGCCACAAAATTGTTTTCACCTTTTAAACACTTCTAACAAAAATACTGGCCTTATTTTTAGCTTATCAGCTGTTATTATTACTGAAGGAACTGTTTACACTCAATGGAAACTCTCTGACCAGTTCTCCCTGCAAGTTGCTATCACAGCAAAAACAAATGCTTTGTTCCCACACAACAGTAATATGTTACTTTAGTTAACAGTTACAACTTCATGAAATTCAAATAAAATTCCAACAACTCTACCCTTCACCGTGGCAATGTAAAAAATGTTAAGTCTTCAGTTTTTTATAAAACCCAGTACCAAACTTATAATCCATCAGTCATTTTCTTCTCATTCCCAGGCCCAAAGTAGAAAAACAACAGATGAACAAACGTCTTACCAGACCCTCTTGACTTTCTATTCCAGTATAAAAAACCAAGGCGATATCCACAAAAGAAAGAAAGAAAGAAAGCCACCAACCAAGATAGATCCAGGTGTAGATATCCACAAAGGGGGTATATACTGCTTAATTTCAGCAAGTAATTGTAATCCTTTATAGGAGAGGTGCTCTATTCGTCAACAATAGTAAAGTTCCAAAATTATTTTTATGAAAGGAGTCCAATCTTCTAGCGCCATAAGTGTCAGAGATCCAGAAGGGATTAATAATAAAAAGCCCAAAAGGTACAATCCAGTGTAAATATTCCAAGGTAAAAACAAAAACAAACAAACAGACAAACAAAATATCCAACAGGGTAAAAGATCAGTTTCCAAGTCTCAGGATAGCTTATATTTCCCAAGAGGAAAAAAGGAAAAAGGGAAAAACATTCCACAAATAGCCAGCCAAGTTATAATCCACTTAAGGGTAAGATCTCTTTAAAGATGAAGTTTAAAACAATCTTACTGCTGTCTCTCTGATACAACCAGAATACTAAGAAAGTTGAACGAGATCACTTAAAATAAATCTTCATTTTTTTAAACCAACCACCCAAGCCAGTTTTTCCATACTTAAATGAAGTTCCCAGTCTCCAGTTAATAAATCGCAAAGACAGTCTTTCAGTCTCTTAATATTTAACTTCTGTAATGAAAGTTAGTATCAAGCCTGGGTTGCACTTCCAAGCTACTAAACCAGGGCTGGAGGGGAAACCCCTCCACCCTTTTCATTCTCTTTGCCCAGGGTTTTAAATTTTAAATGGACCAACTTCGGCAAACACAAACAGCAGAGATAGAATGTTCAAAGTTGCTCAAAGTATCATTTACCTATGGTGTCCAAAGAATTCAAGTTTAAAGATGATATGAGATTCTTTAAAAGGAGTGCAGCTCTGGAAGCGGACGATCTCACCTCGGCACTTGATGGCTGCCACAAGTGCTCCCCCACAGGTCCCTGCTTCGGGGCAATCGGGGGTCTACTCGTGTACCACCGTATGCAACAGCACCCAGATCATGCCCCCTGCCTAGAGCTTTCCTCCGGGAAAGCTCTATAGGGGTCTGGAGCCCTGGATTCCCCCACTAGGACCTTGGGATTCGGCGGTTCCTTGGGAGCTCTCCCGAGAACCTTCCGAAGGCAGCGGGTCACAGACCAGAAACCAATACACGGCCTTTTGGATGAGACAGTTTTTCCTGTCTCTGACCCCTCCAAAACCATTTTCTCCCTCATCAACAGAGGGCAATTTTTTTTCTCTTTAAATAAGCAGTCGAACATCCTTTTATTAGAACAGTCAGTGTCTCAGACACTCTTAATGCCCCGTTTTCATTTTTTTAAAGTTCCATAGCCCCTGTCTTTGTGGAGATAGAAGGGGAAAGTTGGCAGTTCAGGGAACCTGATACACCGCTTGTTATAATGGTATATTGATATTTGTCTGCCAATTTAGAAATTCAAAAAGCACGTCCGTTGTTGGGGGGAGGGAAAATATATTCCATATGGATTGGACGTAGGCAATCCAAAATCTCTAGGTCTGGAAAAGATCTAATGGTAGTTTCCTGGGGAAGCGCTGTTCCCTATAAAAACTACACCCCCTACATCTCTCTAGCCCACTCCACTGGATATCTGTGATTTCAGCTGATGGAGATGTCTTCACCAGCCTCTTCAACTCTCTCATTTTAAAGCTGAACCCTGGGGCAGGTGCCAATTTGAGGGAGGAGGGGGCACCTGTGAGGGGGCATCCTTCCCCAGCCTGGTCCCCCCCCCCCCCGCGCATCCCAGGGCTGAGTTCTCTGTCTCTCCCAGAGCATCTGGAAATCCAGGGGGATGAATCGGCCTCTTGCTCACCTCACCCTTTGATCCAATCTGGATCACCCTGTTTTCCAAGGCTGAACCCCCAGTCGTTTTCAATGATTTTGTTGAAGGACGGAGACAGACAGACTCGAAGGAGATATTTTCTGTACAGAGGGGAAGTTGGGGGTGGAGGCTTCTTTCCTGATTCCAAAGGGGAACTCTTCAGAATTCAGGAGGAGAACTAGCCCTAACTAACTATGTGGAAGATGCAAATCACCTTTTCTCCCCTGGCAGGCAGCGAAATGACAGCGGAGAGCCTGCCTGGACCGCCTCCTTCTTATGCTGCAGTGGAGCCAGCAGCTAGGCAGCCGGCTCAGGTAAGGGAAACATTCCTGTGGGAGGGGGGTCTGCAGAGGACGCTTTGGGTGGTTCCTCCTCAGTTCCAGCCTCTAGAGGACCCCTCTCCTGCCATTGTATTTTGGGGCTGCAAAGGGTCCCTGGTGTGATCTGCTCTGGGCTCCCCCCTTGAAGTGGTGAGCTTGCCGGAAATCATCCTCATTTTCTTCATCTCCTTTTGGGTGGGTGGGTGGGTGGGAGATCCTGGTAAAATGCTCACAACACAGCCCACCTATCATGATTCTTCAGGAAGGAAACTGTTGTTTGATTCCAGGGTCGAGTGTCTTTCAAGGAGGTGGTCGTGTGCTTCACCGCGGAGGAATGGGCCTTCCTGGATCCAGGCCAGAGAGCGCTATACAGGGAGGCCATGCTGGAAAATTATGGGATGGTGGTCTCTGTGGGTAAGACTCCCTTTGGTGCTTCCTCAGGAGGCAGATTTCTCTTGTTATTGTTGTCTGTGGAAGAAGTGGGGAAAGGTTAGTGAGAACCCGGCAGGACAGGCCACCATTACTGTCCCAATACAACAGGTGGTGGATGTTTTTGAGAGGCAGAATAACAGTTTGGTTCAGGCCAACATGTGAGTGGGTAGAAGCCAGGACATCTCAATCAAACCCAGCATTACGAGCTCTGATGGGCAGCAACTTGCCAAGATTTTAGGCCGAGGCCTTTCTTGGGCCTGTTTCCAGGACTCCTCTTGACTTGACGTTCCAGGGATTGAACCTAGCCTTGCATGAGTTCCATTTTAGCTGCCTAAAGATCAGAGAGATCCTGTCTAGACCCTGTTCCAGGGGTTGAACCTAGCCTTGCATGAGTTCCATTTTAGCTGCCTAAAGATCAGAGAGATCCTGTCTAGACCCTGTTGCTTATGAGAATGTTTGGATTCCCTGAATAATTTTCTAATATGAACTAAAAGAAATAAGTGGTGGTTTTGGGAAAGGGCCAGAGCTTAAGGGGGGGGGAGCACCTTTTTTGCACAAGGTCCCCAATTTCATCCATAACATGTTTAGCTAAGAAGGATCTCATGAGACAGACTTGGAAATTCCCCTCTCTGCCTGAGAGACAGAGGCAGCTGGAGTCCTCAGTGCAGGGCAGGATGGACCTGTGGTCTGACTCGGGCAGTTTCTTATCCTTATTTTTTTTTCTTCAGGAGGACACCGGGGTTCCACACCTAGCCTTATCTCCTGGCTGAAGGAAGAAGGCCTCTTTCTCCAGAGCTCCACAGAAGACCCTCAGTCAGCAGGTAGATCCTTCATGGGAACCCCTTTGCCTACAGGAAATCATGCATAATTAACAAGAAAAGAGGAGATATAATCAAAATACTGTTACAAGACAGTCTGATCTGAAGGAGTCCCAGAGCAGAGTCATCTAGAGATGCATCAGGTACCATCTCTAGATGGAGGCTTTGGGTTTAAGGGAGAAAATACCACATCCTTATTTTCCTGATACTCCGCATATGTTGCAGAGTCTAACTGTGGATTGCAAAAATTAGAAAACAAAATGATTAAAAAGTAAAAAAACAAAGTATGAGTCAGCGCACCTTTAAGACCAACAACATTTAATTCTGGTTATAAGCTCTTGTGTTCATGCATACTTCTTCAGATACTGCTTCAGGTACAAAAACTAACAAAACATTTAAACTATTCTTCAGTCGGTAAAGTTTGAAACTCTGTTCGTATCACCATCACAGCTAACTATAATTATGTCTGGAGAAGTGAATGCAGACCTGGTTCAGGTCTGTCCCTGTCAGGATCTGCCACCTCCTTAGTGTCGCGGTCTGCGCGGAATGCTGGCTGGCACGTTAGTGCCCAAGGGAGATAGAGTACCCACAGAATACTGGAGTCAGGAACTTAGGTGCAACCACAGTGAATTTATTCACACCAAGCCACCACCTATATACAGTTCTGAGTGTCAGAGTGCTCCGCTGCAAATGATTCATGAGAAGGAAAAAGTCCACTGTACACTCTGTACATATATACACCTGCTGGCCAATCAGCACACAGCTGATGCAACCTCTTGCAATACACTTAGTGCCAGGCTGCACTGCCTCAAACCAGTTCTGGCCAGCCTCCTTGCAGTCACATGCTACCTCTAGCTGTCACTTCACTGACACTCTAGATTAAACTCACCTAGGCCAGCCTTACCATAATGAGTGAATCACGACACTTAGTATTTGGATGTTGGCCCAAACAGTACCTTTCTGTATAATAAGAAATTCTCTCTCTTGCTCTATTCTTATAGTTCCACATGTAAATTTTAGTATTTCCATGCACTTCCTTCCCTTTTAGTCTTTGTAGTAATAAAATAAATAAAAAATTTTAAAAAAGAAATTTA
>NW_015175405.1:347078-360223 GCF_001447785.1 Gekko japonicus
TTCTGCTACTTTTATTTCTTCAGGAGATATTTGGGAGAACAAGATTTGGTGCTCAGAGTGTGGAAAGAGTTTTCGTAAGGGCAGCTCCCTCACTTCCCATCAAAGAATCCATACAGGAGAGAAACCATATCAGTGCTCAGAGTGTGGAAAGCGCTTCAGTCAGAGTGTAAACCTCACTTCACATCAAAGAATCCATACAGGAGAGAAACCATATCAGTGCTCAGAGTGTGGAAAGTGCTTTACTCACAGTGCAAACCTCACTTCCCATCGAAGAATCCATACTGGAGAGAAACCGTATCAGTGCTCAGAGTGTGGGAAATGCTTCAGTCAGAGTGCAAACCTCACTTCCCATCGACGAATCCATACAGGAGAGAAACGGTATCAGTGCTCAGAGTGTGGAAAGCGCTTCAGTCAGAGTGCAAACCTCACTTCCCATCGACGAATCCATACAGGAGAGAAACGGTATCAGTGCTCAGAGTGTGGAAAGCGCTTCAGTCAGAGTGCAAACCTCACTTCCCATCGACGAATCCATACAGGAGAGAAACGGTATCAGTGCTCAGAGTGTGGAAAGCGCTTCAGTCAGAGTGCAAACCTCACTTCCCATCGACGAATCCATACAGGAGAGAAACGGTATCAGTGCTCAGAGTGTGGAAAGCGCTTCAGTCAGAGTGCAAACCTCACTTCCCATCGACGAATCCATACAGGAGAGAAACGGTATCAGTGCTCAGAGTGTGGAAAGCGCTTCAGTCAGAGTGCAAACCTCACTTCCCATCGACGAATCCATACAGGAGAGAAACGGTATCAGTGCTCAGAGTGTGGAAAGCGCTTCAGTCAGAGTGCAAACCTCACTTCCCATCGACGAATCCATACAGGAGAGAAACGGTATCAGTGCTCAGAGTGTGGAAAGCGCTTCAGTCAGAGTGCAAACCTCACTTCCCATCGACGAATCCATACAGGAGAGAAACGGTATCAGTGCTCAGAGTGTGGAAAGCGCTTCAGTCAGAGTGTAAATCTCACTTCACATCAAAGAATCCATATAAAAACCATTACAGTGCTTGGTGTGTGAAAAAAAGTTTTCATAAGAGAAGCTCCCTCACTTCCCATCAAGGAATCCATACAGGAGAGAAACCATAGTGCTCAGAATGTGGAAAAAGTTTTCATACAAGAAGCTCCCTCACTCCCATCAAAGAATCCATAGAGGAGAGAAACCATATTAGTGCTCAAAGTGTGGAAAGAGTTTCCATGATAGTGGCTCCCTCACTTCCCATCAAAGAATCCATAGAGGAGAGAGACCATATCTGTGCTCTGAGTGTGGAAAGAGTTCTCATAAGAGAAGCTCCCTCACTTCCCATGAAAGAACCCATACAGGAGAGAAATGACATCATTGCTCAGAATGTGGAAAGCGCTTCAGTCGGACTGCAAACCTCACTTCCCATAAAAGAATCCATTCCGGAGAGAAACCACATCAGTGCTGAGAGTGCGGAAAGAGCTTCAGTCAGAGTGCACACCTCACTTCCTATCAAAGAATCCATATAGAAACCATTACAGTGCTCAAAATGTCGACCAAGTTTTAGTGAGTGTAGTTCCCTTACTTCCCATCAACAAACCCTTGCAGCTATAAATACTGTCTTCTACCAGGTCTCAAATGCTTCTGCTAATGGATATTTTCTGCCCTGTTGTTTTAATATGTTTGGATACGTCTACTGGTTTTCATTGGTTTTCATTTGGTAACAACTTTGAGCCTGTCTTCGGATGTCTCGATAATCTCATGTCAGCATCAATAAATAGTGTTATGATTTATTTTAGTGAGAAGCTGTATAAACATTAGGCCCCCACCCCATCTAACAGGCCCTTCTCGAATGTGTTATGTGAAGTCAAGCCCGTTCTGACTTATGGTGACCCTGTGTATGTATGTATGAATGAATGACCTCCACAACCTCATCTCATGAACAGCCTGGTTCAGGTCTTGGAAACTGAGGGCTGTGGCTTCATTACTTCCAGATACAACTAGAAGTGATACCACCTCCTGCCCCCGCCCCCATTTTTGCTCCTGCTGTAGTCCAGCAACAGGGGGCTACAGGTGGGGGTCGGAGACAGTCACCTGTGGCTGGCAATCTGGTAAGCCCAGTGTGTCTTCCACACCATCAGGGTTGGGCAGGGACAGCACACCCTCTAGAGTCCCTCTTGGAGACCTTGGCAGGCCTCAGAGTAGAGAGGGGAGGGGGTAGCTGCACCGCAGGTCCTCCCCTTTTCTTCTGCCCTCCACTGTAGCCAGTTAGCTAGCAAGAGGACTAACCTCTCCTCTCAGGCCTGAATCCCTGGCCCTCAGGAGGGATAGTGCTCTCGGGTATGATGGCCTCCTCCTCTTCCTACCCCCTCTTAGGGTCGTCACACCCTGTAGCACGGAGAAAGGGGCCTAAGCCCAAGCACAGACCACCAGATCAACAGAAGGAGAAGAACTTTATTGGCGCCGGTTCAGTCAGCGAAGCACGCTTTAAACAGACTGAACCCAGAGCAATGCAGGCTCCAGGCTTTTATACTGCAACAAGGTTACACGTCATCAATTACATCACCAGAGTGGAATTTTCCATTGACTAGGCTTACTTTTCCCGCCCAAACCAAACAAGCTCACTTCTGCCCCCTTATGACTGGAACATGAACAGCAACTATCCCCTTATATGGGCAAGGAATAATAAATGCCTACTTCATTCCCCCCTTTCGGTCCTTTCTCTGGGACAGAGAGAGAGACCGACCAACAACATGGCATGGCATTTATTCCTTGCCTGGAGAGTATACAGTAACTAACAGTACTTTTCTTCTTTAACCTGTGGAAGAATTTATGCATTAGTGTTCAACCTGTTCCTTTTAGCAGTAACCAAATATAAAAGTTTAACAGTATCATTGTGAGCTAACATTGCATTAACTGTTTTGGTAGCTACATTCTTAACCAAAGGTATCAAACAAGGGAGAAGTAACAAACCACCAAAGGCTAAAGCTATTAAGAACAATATACGTTTCCAATCTCCAAGTATGTTTCCGAACCAATCTTCAGTATCTATTCCTGTCCAGGTTTGGACTGGGACATGGGCTAAATTACGCATATGTTCTGTAATCTGTTCAATAGCTTTACCATTGTCATCAATCTGTAAACAACAATTTGAAAGGTTAAACTTTCCACAAACTCCTCCTTCAGTTGCTAATAAGAAATCTAAGGCAAGTCGGTTCTGGTAAACAGCAGTGCGAAGTTGTGTGTTGGTTTCGGCTAATACAGACAGAGCCAGGGAAGTTTCATTAGTTATGATTTCTAAAACCGCTTGTAGTCTAATTATTCGATTTAGCATATAAATGGGGGTTCTATAACCATATGTACCATCAGCTGCCCAGGTAGCTGGACCATATACTTGAATAATACGTTCTGGAGGCCATTCATCATCTTTCCAGTTACCTACAGCTAATCCCCGTATTTCTCGCTTTGAGCGTCCTAACTCATCATATACTGGGACTCCTAACCTTTCTCCGACAGTGAGGGGTAGGAGGAAAAAGCTAGGTTTTATAGTACCTAATATACAAGCACCATTCCATGTAAGGGGCAGGGTTGCATAGGCAGCTGAACCACATATCCAGTATAAGGAGTCTGGAGCTCTCCATTCTTTAGAAGTGCTACAGGGGTTGTCCCATAGGACTTGTAAACGACTCATATTAACATAAGGTGGGGCTTGGGTGACATTCGGATTAGCAAAATTAATATAGGCTTTAGGCTGGGTGCCATTACAGAACCATCCTTCTTCACAATCTAGGGCTCCCACTGAAATGTTAAAAGGAGCTCCCTGTCGTATAAAACAAGTATGACCAACTAAGGGATTTTTCAGGATCCATCTACTGGGGCGGTGGATATTATTCCAGGAAAGGTTGAAAGCATGGGAGATATTATTAAGTTCTACCTCTTTGGCCTCCCAGGGCCATTGTTCTCCCATATTGGTACCTCCACAGACATAACAATTCTTAACTGATAGTTCTCCTGCAATTCTTTCAGCAAGATCGATAAATAGATTCTTGGTCACTGGGGGGATTTCTATTACTTTCCCCATTTCTGACCAAAAGGTTGTGTGAATCTTCATTTCAGTGCTTTGGATTTTTGAACTAATAGTTTCTATGACAATGCGTCCGTATGGACTTTTTCGACCACCAATATCTATGCCAACCCCATACATCAGTTTCTTTCTTCCCTGGTTCTCGGATGCTCGGAAATGTAAGCACAAGGGAGTGCAGTGGTTATGGCTGCAAGGGGTTAGACTAGTTCCCTGGGATAACTTAAAGTACGGGTGGGCTTTCCCTCCTCCCACTATTCCACCTTGAGGTCCATCTGAGATATTACCATCATTAGAGACATACCAGACTTGTGCTTCAAGTTCATAAGTTGATGACAGAAACATTTTCCCTTCTTTGGCATAGCTCTGCTCTTTAGCTAGCCCTCCACACGTTTGTCTAATTTCCCCTGCACTATACTTTCGACTTCGAGAGATGGCATGACATATGTCAAAACAGACTTGCATACTTTGACTAGACTGGGAAGTGACATTGGACGCTAAAAGGGAAGAGGTGAAAGTATCAGGACTTGTGTACCATCCACTAATATAAGCATAAACATTAATACGGGCCCGAGTCACATTGGACTGGGGTCGAAAGCACATAAATTTCCCTTGATTTACACAAACACTGTAACTTATGCCCTCATGAGAACATTGGGTAACTACAGACGAAATACAATCAAAGTCAGAATGATAAATGAGGGTTTGTGAGACTTGACCTTCACGAAAAGTGGAAGTAATGCAAGAGGTACAAGCAGGAAACCCCATAACTGGGATGCAGATCATAGAAGGTACAAAAACACAATTTAACAGAAGCATCCACATCTTGGGCCTGTGCGTCGACTAGTCAGCTTCCGGTGTGACTAGAGCAGGGCCTGATGCTCCAACGAAGGTCTGATTTTTCACCCGTGCGCAGGGAGACCGTTTCCGGTAGGTCTCAGCAGGGGTTCTGGAGTCAATCTTCAGCTGTGTCCTCTTGGGGCGTGGGCCCAAGAGAAGCAGAGCTTGCTGGATTACTGGGCACGACACGTCTAAGCTTCACAGTAGTAGGATTAGATCCTGGCTCAGCAGTCCATCTAGTATGGGCAAGCTTCAAATTCGTCCAGTGGATCCAGGGTTTCCTCTCAACGACCTTCACAGCTGTAGGGGAACTGAGTAAAACAGTGAAAGGTCCCTCCCACCTTGGCCCTAAGGGCTCTGGTCTCCAATTTTTAACCCATACTGAATCTCCAGGACTGACATGACACACAGAATCAAACAAGGGAACTGGGAGACAGGCAGAGTAATGTCTTTGGAGTTTCTCAACTTGTCGTCCAAGGGCTTGTAATTCTGCTGAGGTGATTAACTGATGAAACCCATAAGCATCGGTATGAACTCCCATGGTCAGTGGGGGAGGACGGCCAAACATTGCCTCATAAGGAGAAACTGAAGTTCGTTTGGAAGGGAGGCAGTGCAGTCGGAATAACACTAGAGGTAGAATCTTAGGCCATGGCTGTTCAGTCTCTTGGGTGAACTTCCGCAAGGAGGCTTTAAGAGTTCTATTAGCTCGTTCTACTGCTCCTGAACTCTGGGGACGATAGGCACAGTGTAATTTCCAGATGATTCCTAAGGCTTTGGCAACTTGCTGAGTTAATTCAGAGATGAAGGCTGGTCCATTATCAGAGGAAACCCAGGTAGGTAATCCGAATCTTGGAATTAGATCCCTTAACATGGCTCGGGCAACTTCTGAGGCCTTTTCAGTGGCAGTTGGAAACGCTTCTATCCATCCAGTATGCGTACAGACAAACACCAACAGGTAGTGATGACGACCAACTTTTGGCATCTCGGTGAAATCAACAACAAGCGAAGTCATTGGGGCTGGTCCTGGGGTATTGATTCCTGGAGGTCGTCGGGGACCTTCTCTAGGATTGTTTCGGGCACAGGTAACACACTGACGGCACACGAGGTCTGCTAATGCTGTCTTCCGTTCCAGATGAGCCCAGCGGTCTAAGGCTTTAACAAGACTGGAAGATCCATAATGGGTATTAGCATGAAGGGCTTTCATTATTTCATAGCCTAAGGAGGCTGGAATCCAAATTTTTCCTGTTGGCAAGATCCACCAACCTTCCTCATTCTTTTTTGCTGATTGCTGGTCACAGAGGTAGTCTTCATGTTTGGTGTAACGAGGCGTCCAAGCTGAGACTGGAGTGGGGAAGACAGGACAGGCTAAGACTGACGGACTAGGAACTAGAGTGCGGAGACAAAGTTTTCCTTCTGCTGCTTCCTTAGCTGCTTTATCAGCACGACCATTTCCTTCTGCAATTGGGTCAGACTTCCGTTGATGTCCTCGACAGTGGATTATTGCAATCTTAGTTGGCAGATTGATGGCTTCTAGCAGAAGACGAAGATTTGGCCCATATTTGATATCCTTTCCAGCGGCTGTAATAAATCCTCGGTGTTGCCACAGCATTCCATGTGCATGGGCTGCCTTGAAAGCAAACATTGAATCGGTGAATATATTTGCAGCTGCATTCTTGCTTAGATGTAGGGCAACTGTCAGGGCTATTATTTCTGCTAGTTGAGCAGATGTTCCAACGGGTAGAGATTCTGCTTGTATCACCTGATGGTCATCTACAACAGCATAGCCTGCTTTGCGACGTCCTTGAGGGTTGATGAAACTGCTACCATCACAGTACAATATTAAGTCTGGCTGCTGAAGGGGTTGGTCACGAAGGTCAAGACGAGATGCAAACAGCTGGTCAGTGGTTACTAGGCAATCATGCTCAACATCTTCACATGGTACTGGCAACAAGGTGGCTGGATTTATGTTGATGACAGGAGCTAGAGATACACCTGGGTTCTCGAGGAGAACTGCTTGGTACCTGGCCATACGTGAAACTGTCAGATATTTGTGACCACGAGCTTCTAAAATGGTCTTAACTCCGTGTGATACAAACACTGTGAGTGGGGCTCCCCAGGTGAATTTGTTTGCTGCTTCAATAAGTCTACAGCAGGCAGCAACAGCACGTAAGCAAGGGGGCAGACCGGCTTCTACAGCATCCAGGTTTTGGCTAAGGTAGGCCACAGGCCGATTGTGAGTCCCAAGTTTCTGGAGAAGGACACCTAAAGCAACACTTTGCTTCTCATCTACGCAAAGGGAAAAAGGTTTTTCTGGATCTGGCAGTCCTAAGGCAGGAGCCTCAATGAGCCGTTGTTTCAGGGTCCTAAAGGCAACATCTTGATCTGGGCCCCAGACAAAAGGTTCCTGTGTCCCCCCTTTGGTAGCTTCATATAAGGGTTTGGCCAAAAGAGCAAAGGAGGGAATCCATAACCGACAGTAGCTAGCTGCACCTAAGAAGCCTCGTAGCTCTTTGCGACTCTGGGGTAGAGGTATCTGGCACACAGTTTCTTTCCTTGCATTACTGAGAGACCGTTGATTCTTAGAGATTTCAAATCCTAGGAACTGGACTCGAGTTAAGCAGATCTGGGCCTTCTTGAATGAGACTTTATAGCCACAGGCATCAAGGAGACGGAGAAGGTTAAGGGTGCCCTGGGAACATCGATGAGGGTCAGGGGCACAAAGTAACAAGTCATCCACATATTGGATTAAGGTAAGGACCCCTTCTTGGGTGTCAAAGTTCTCTAAGTCTTTACCGAGGGCCTGTCCAAACAATGAAGGAGAATTTTTGTAGCCTTGGGGCAAACGAGTCCAAGTGTACTGACATGGGCTGGAGGCTCCAGGGGCTCTCCATTCGAAGGCAAAGATGTCTCTGGACTGGTGGTGAAGTCCAATACTGAAGAACGCATCTTTCAAATCCAAGACAGTAAACCATGCAGCCGTGGATGGAATCAGAGTCAGGATTGTATAGGGATTTGGCACTACAGGGTGGATAGCTTCTACTTGAGTATTCACTGCCCTCAGGTCTTGGACTGGGCGGTAATCAGGATTCTTGGGGTCTGGAGAAGGCTTAGGTACTGGAAGGATCGGAGTATTCCAGGCAGATTCACAGGGGATCAGGATGCCATCTTTCAGGAGTCTCTGAAAGTGTTTGGTTAACACTCTTCGGGCATCTTCACGAATAGGGTATTGACGCTCTCTCACTGGATTGGCAGTAGGTTTAAGGACCACAACTACAGGAGGTTGGTGTTTAGCAAAGCCTGGGGGATTATCTTCTGCCCATACAGTTGGCACTTCATTTCGGTAGTACAATTTATCCTGCACCTTTTCCTTGTCATAAAAAGCATCTTTATCAGTCTGATACTGGACTTCTTCAGGGTCACCATCAGGGTGTCTTCTAAATCCACATCCCATTAGGACCTCAGGAAGTCGCCACTCTTCTGTAGCATCAACCTCTAAATTACAACACACTAGTGAAGTTTGAGTCTCTGGAGGTAAGGACAGAAGTGCTGAGCCATCCGGAGTATCAAAGGTTATGGAGGCACGCATTTTAGATAAAAGATCTCTCCCAAGCAAATTAATCGGACAGCTGGGATTTAAGAGAAAACGGTGGGTGACCCGGTGACCTCCTAGAGAACAGGTTCTTGATTGGAGGTATGGGAGAGCAAGTTTCTTCCCTGCCATGCCTACAACTGTTAGGCTATCTTTAGTGGGCGGAGCAATGGGTGTCGTTACAATGGATACTTCAGCCCCCGTGTCTAACATGAAATCAACAGGATTTCCTTCAATATTTAAGCGGACCAAGGGCTCCCGAGGGCCACAATTGACAGAGCCCGGTCGCCCCTAATCATCATAGTTCATTCCGGCCATACCAACAAAGCCATCTTCCGACTTCCCTGCAGGGTAGGTGCGGCTGTACCGGCTTTCATTAACTTGCCCTCTTGGAAGGTGGTTAAAGCTCTGTCCTCTTCCTTGGCCTCTAGATCCTCCCCTCCCCCGGAGTCTGGACTGGCGGTTCGGACATTCGTTTTTCCAGTGGCCATCCGCTCTACAGTATGCACATTGGTCCCGGCCTAGGGTTCTAGGACCACGGGGCTCAAGGTTGGATGTTGGGGACGGGCGGTCATACTCATGGCCTTGGATCACTGCTGCTAAAATTGCTGCCTTTCGTCTATGCTTAGCTTCTTCTTCTTTCTTCTCTTCTTTATCTCTATTCACAAAAACCTTCTGGGCCACCTCAATTAATTGGGACACGTTCATCCCTTGGAACCCTTCTAACTTCTGTAATTTGCGTCTAATGTCAGGTGCAGCCTGGCTAACAAAAGATGCATTCACCATTGTACGGTTTGCTTCTTCCTCTGGGTCAAAAGGAGTGTAGAGGCGGTAAGCCTTGTACAGTCTTTCAAGGAAGGTATAGGGTGGCTCAGTTGGCTCTTGAATGACCTCCCTCAATTTAGCCATATTCATGGGCTTCTTTCCTGCTTCCTGGAGACCTAAGAGGATGGCAGTTCGGTATTCCTCTGATCTTCCTCTATCTGCATCTACATTGGGGTCCCAATTTGGGTCTATATCTGGGAAGCGGGCACGAACCCAGTCAGCTGCATTAGGCTGTTGGTCAGCAGGGACTCTGTTTTCAACAGTTTTCTTAGCAGCTGCCATGACTTTCCGCTTCTCTTCTGAAGTTAATAAAGCAGTAAGTAACTGGCTACAATCTCGCCAGGTAGGGGCATGTGTAGCCATAATTGTTGTAAACAGATCTGTCATGGGTCGGGGGTCTTCACTATATGGGGTCGTCTGTGTTCTCCAATTACAGAGATCGACAGTACTGAAAGGAGAATAGACCCATCTCATAATCCCATCCGCTCCTGCTGGAACTTGACGGAGAGGGCAGACTGTTGCTAAATTGCCAGTTTCCTGAGATTTGCCTACAGGCACTTTAAAAGGGTTCATTTCACTGAGTCCTGATGTAGGACTCCAATGAGTGGCGGGGCTCCAGGTCCCTGTTGTCGGATTTTTCTTAAGGACTGTCTTAGGTATGGGAGTGACAGGGGTCTCAGGTTCAGGAGCAGAGGCAGTAGCCAAACAGTCCACTAAGGATGGATAAATGGTGGAGACTGGCACTGAAGGGCTAAGCGCTTCACTGATTTGCAGTTCCTGAAGCTGCTCCTGGGCTGCAAGTTCTTGGGCGGCACGGGCCTGCGCAGTCTGTGATCTAGTCACTCTTGCTTCTGGGGGCGGAGTTGGAAGAGGAGGCGGTGGCAATGGCCCAGCAGAGTATGGTGGGGGCCAATCATCCTCCGGTGGCGGGCAAGTCACTTGGGGGCCTTGGGGCCTGCTTTCTGGGGTATTCAGGGTTGGACAAATTGCTGGCATAGTTCCTGGTGTTGGGCAAACTATAGGCTGGTTGGCTGCTGGGGCAGAGCCCTGTCGGGTTTTAAATCGCTTGGCCTTGGAAGGATTTTTCCTCACATATTCATACCAGCAGTAGACATAATGGAGCTGCTGATCGGAATGGTCCTCTTGGGGATCCGTAGCTGCCAGATAGACTCTGTGTAGCAGAGAGAGATCCATGGAGCCCTCTGGTGGCCATCCCACTGTAAACGCAGGCCAGTTTACCTCACAAAATGTCTGCAGACAGACTGGATTTAAAACTACGCCATGAGTGGCTGTGCCAAAAATTTCTTCAAAGTGCTTGAGCATAAACTGAAGAGGGGTTTTGGGCTTTGCCTGACTCCCTCCCATTTTGAACAGACAAAAGACAGACAGCTGGGTATACAGAGGGTGGGGTAAACAGGGAGAGTGGTAAGGGGTCCACTGCTCCTAGACACATAAAAGGGAGACCTTAACCACAAATGCTTCCACCTGTACCCGACTCAGATGCGATCTCTCGACTGAGAAATGCGAGCTTGAGGTGACCACAATTCAATTTGACTTTCTCCTATTACGGGAGTCCGCCTTTTCACACTCACACACCATGCATTCACTTCAACACAGATCCCACCCTGATCATAGGAAAGCCAAGGCTTTCCTAGCCTGCCTGACAGAAACTGACCCGATAGGAAGGTGATCAAGCTTCCTCTTCCCTTCGACTGAAGGGGACCGATACCGATTAATACTGACCTGACTCTGACCAGACTGGACTCCGGAGTCTTCCCCTGATGTTCTCCTCCTGGCTGAGTTCACTGAGCAAGCGACTTTGGTGAGAACCAGCCCTGGAGAGGAGTGAATGATCGGCTTTTCGAAATCGAAAATGGCGCCTTTGCCGCCAAACAGTCCTCAGTCAGTGCGGTTCTCTTCAAAATCGTGGCTCAGGAGGGCCCCAACAACCCGGCCTTGGTTGGGTGCTCCCCCCTTTCCCGGTCAGGGAACCAGAAATGTAGCACGGAGAAAGGGGCCTAAGCCCAAGCACAGACCACCAGATCAACAGAAGGAGAAGAACTTTATTGGCGCCGGTTCAGTCAGCGAAGCACGCTTTAAACAGACTGAACCCAGAGCAATGCAGGCTCCAGGCTTTTATACTGCAACAAGGTTACACGTCATCAATTACATCACCAGAGTGGAATTTTCCATTGACTAGGCTTACTTTTCCCGCCCAAACCAAACAAGCTCACTTCTGCCCCCTTATGACTGGAACATGAACAGCAACTATCCCCTTATATGGGCAAGGAATAATAAATGCCTACTTCAACCCTCCTGAGTTGATTGGCCGGAGCAGCTGCCAGTCAGGTGCAAATGGGCTATGCCAGCCTCTGGCCTCACCCTCCACTTCCTTTTAATGGCTGCCCTGCCTTCCCCAGCTCACTGCTGCCAGGACATTAAACCTTCAGACCACTGCATACGGTGGGTGTGCCAGTGATGCCATCCGCCTAGAGGGTGGACTTCCCTGTTGCGTCACCCCACAGGGCTGGGGCTGAATTCTGCTGTCTGCAGGACATTGTCAGGCAGGCTGCCCTGGCTGGCCCTCTCCAGGGGTGTCGAGGCTACCTCCAGACGCCAGGTTGGCGTGATGTCAGGCACTCCACTGTTCTCAGTTTGGCTGAGTTTGGTTTGTGATTGGGGCAGGGTACTGGGTGAGCTTCCTTGAAAGTAGCGCAGTTGGGAGCTACAGTGGGGGAAAGCAAGAGACGTGCCAGAGATGGCCCAGGAAATAGGCAGTGTTCCTCATCACCTCTGCCCCCTTGCTGAGGGAGCTACTTGGGTGTTTGATTTCCCTTTAACCTTTATTCTTTGAATTACTATTGGTGAGCTGCCTTAAGCCAACAGGGAAGACGAGGTATAAATACTTTGAGGGGAAAAGAAATATGGAAGATGCAGGCCCCATGGATCTCTCCTCAGTTGCCCCTTTGGCAGGACATGATGCCAGATCGATGAGGAATAAATCTGTCAGAGGGGAAGAAGACTGATTTGACTTGCATGACTGAGACCTGGCTGGATTGAAAGGATGGGGTTTATCTGACCGAGTTCCCTCCTCCTGGGTAGGAGCTCCACTATCAGCTCTGGACTGGAGGCTGTGGAGGAGGAAGGGGATTGATTATCACTTCTCCATCCATCTTTCTGTTTGGGGGAGAGTCGGTGTGGGGGAGTGGTTAGAGTGTGGGACTCGGATTCAAGAGACCCAGGTTCAAATCCCCACTCTGCTGTGGAAGATTGCTGGGTGATCTTGGATCAGTCTCTCTCTCTTGGTCAGCCTAAACTATCTCACAATATCATTGTAAAGTTAAAATAGAGGAGAAGAATGTAAACTCCCACTGGGGAGAACTTTGAGATATCTATATATCTAATAGCGAAGGTGCCCCCTGCGTGCGGATATCTAAATCCGCACATTGGGGGCACCTGGGGGGGCAGGGAGATTTTCCTGCACACTTGGGGCAGTCCCCAGGTGTGCACAAAAATCTAAAAGGTTGAAAAAAGAAACGGGGTGACATTTAAATCCCCCCCAAAGTAAAAGACCCTTTCCTGCGCATGCTCAGGGAACGCTCTGGGAACTGCAGCAGGCTGGCGGTTGGAAGCTGCTCAGGCCTCGCCGCAGGGGGAGGGAGGAGGAGATCAGCAGCAGCAGTGGAAGAGGAGAAGACCGCTGGAGCTGGGGGAAGGGGAAGAAGAAAATCGGCGAGGCCCGGCGGCTTGTGGCTGCCGGGCCTTGTCGCTAGGGGTGGGGGTGGGGAAGGAGACCGGGGGGG
>NW_015175405.1:360314-363893 GCF_001447785.1 Gekko japonicus
CCTTGCCCCCCTGAGCTGGGGGTGGTGGAGGAGACGGGGTGCTGGTGGAGGGGGGGTGGAGGAGACCAGGGAGGGGGGGAAATCGGTGGGGATGGAGGGGAGCTTACCTGCTGCTGCTGCTGCTTCCTCCCCCTGCTGTGACTGGAGCTCTTCCCCACCCCGCGAGTATCACGGGTCCCCTTTCTTGAACTTTGAGATATACATAAATAACTGCAAAGTACACTAGTATTTCCAGAGGTCCCATAAGGACAACACTTTTGACCACACTAACCAGTTGTTGACTGCCCTGGGTTCCAGGGACAGACCTGGTGTTCTGCTGGCTTAGCCAGAGCCGAGCCCACCAGTGGGTCCCCTTTCTGAGCTGGTAGATGTGGCCTTCGGCCTGGTGCTGTTGGCACTACTGATGAATGGTCCTTATCACCCTTGACTGCGCACGCTGAAGGCACCCTGTGTGGGCCAAGGCAGGATTCTGTAGCCTTCTTGTCCACTGTGGGTCTGACCCAGGTTGGAATGGGTCCAGCTCATGATCCCCACAAGGACCTAAGAAGAGCCATGCCGGATCAGACCAATGGTCCGTTTAGTCCAGCAGCCTGACAACCAGAGGGGCCAGGATTCCTACAGTGGGAATAAAAGATACCGACCCGGAAGTGCTCTTTTCTATTCCCTTCTCTTAGAAAAGGAAGGTGACCGAGTGAGTTTCCTGGCTTAGAGGGAGAGGAGGGCTGATGAGTAGGAGAAGGAGCGAGATAAGGAGGAGTCCCCCTTGCGGCTGAGACGTGCAGTCTTGGACAGGGACCCCCAGTGGTGTTCGCTCCAGCCTCCAAGGCAGACAAAGAGGTGGGGGGGAGCATCCATCTTCCAGAGCAGCCCTGCCTCGATGCAGGCCGCCCTCCCCTCTCTGCCCTGGGCGCCACGTGGGGGGAGCTCTGGCTCTTCAGACAAGGAAGCGTCTCGAGGGGAAGCTCAAGTCCAGGACTGCAGACCCACCGGCTCCCCCCTTCCCTTCCCTATCCAGCCCTGAATGCATCCAAATCAGGCCTGTAGCCAAGAAATTTTTGAGGGGGGGCAAAAAGGGGGCAGCTGCACTGTGATTAGAACTGGGCTTGCCTGGAGATCCCCCATAATTATTACTATCTCTTGACTACAGGCAGGGCTCTTTTTGTAGAAAAAGCCCAGCAGGAACTCATTAGCATAACAGGCCACACCCAACAGCAGTAACTCATTAGCATATTGGACCACACCCCTGACAGCACAGCTCATCCACATATTAGGCCGCACCCCCATGTTACCAGAAGTGTGGTTATCCAGCCACACCCACCTTTTGCTTGTTATTCTGTTTACCTTGTTTGTTGTCAAAACCCAGGGACTTTTCTTGTTGCAGGAATTCCTTTGCATGTTAGGCCACACACCCCTAACGTAGCCAATCCTAATGAGTTTCTGCTGTTGGGTGTGGCCTATTATGCTAATGAGTTCCTGCTGGGTGTGGCCAACTTGGGAGCCAGCCGGAACTCCATTCCTGTGCGTTCCTGCCCCAAAATAGCCCTGACTACAGGTATCAGTTCCCTAAAAGAAAACAGGGTACGGTGGGTGAAGAGGGGATTGGGACCCGGGGTGGAAGAGGAGGGTGAGGCCCACTCGGCTCCCCTGTTCCTTGAGTCTTCCCCCGCTGAGCCAAAACGTAGTCAGAGGCCATGCGCAGCCCTGCGGCCTCTGTGGTGAGAGCTCCGGGCTCCCAGCCTCCGGAGAGGTGAGCTGCATCACTGCAGCTCCAGCTCCTGGATCGTGGCCAGGGAGTGAGTGTTGGGGGATTGGCTCCACTGTACCCTATGGAGGATGGGGTGGGTGAACTTGCACCACTTCTGGGTTTAGAATGAGAAGGAGCCAGTTTGGTCCAGCAGACAGTGTGGTGTTGTGTGTGTGTGGGGGGAGAGAGAGAGATTTTCATTGATTCGCTCCTGGTGTAGTGGTGAGAATAGTCTCAGCCTAACCTACCCATTCCTGCCAACCTAGCAGTTCGAAAGCAAGAAATTGCAAGTAGATAAATAGGTACCACTTCAGTGGGAAGGTCACAGCGTTCCGTGCGCCTTGGTGTTTAGTCATGCCGGCCACATGACCACGGAAATGTCTTCGGACAGCGCTGGCTCTTCTGCTTTGAAACGGAGATGAGCACCGCAACCCTAGAGTCGGACTCGACTGGCTTTCGAGCAAGGGAACCTTTACCTTTAACCTACCCATAGGGGTGTTGTGAGGATAACATGGACAAGAGGATAGAGATGCAAACTGCTTTGGGTTTCTGTGGGAAAGAAAGTGTGGTATAAAAGTCATATATCAATTAATAAAGCCTGATGGGAAAGTGGGGTGTCTGAGAGAAGGGTTCTGTCCTGACCTTCTCCCAGTGACTTGCATTTGTTTCCCATTATGATAGATTCAGGTAAGTTGCCACGTCGGTCTGAAGCAACAGAAAATAGTTTTGAGTCCAGTGGCACCTTTAAGACCAACAAAGTTTAATTCTTCTTGGTATACCTTTCAGGTACAAAACAGAAAGAACAGTTGCCCACCATCTCTAAGATCATTCCGTTATTTTGGTTCAGCCATGCATTTCAGCCAGAGCTCAGAGGAACAGCCTTGCGGCTACGTCACTTTGACCCTGGTATGCTGGCGGCATATGGGCAGAGGCCGGAAGGAGGATCTCGGGCTGGCAGGTCTCTCCTGGCCACCCGGAAGGAATGGGGGGACTGCTAACCCAGACTGGAGACCTTGGCTCTCTCTGAGCAGGGAGTTCACAGAGAACCCCCAGAACATCCTAGGACAGTGGTGGCGAACCTATGGCAGGGGTGCCAGAGGTGGCACTCAGAGCCCTCTCTGTGGGCGCACGTGCCATGATGCCATCGCCCCAGCCAGGCCCAGACCATCATTAAAGTGTCGAATTCTCTGCCAAATAATTTCAAGTCAAGGAAAGCATTTGGGATTGCTTTCCTTACTTTGCTTGGATCATCTTAAGTTAACGTATGAGTTGTTTTTTCTAAAGTAAAACCTCAGTATTCAGGTTAAATTGCCGTGTTGGCACTTTGCGATAAATAAGTGGGTTTTAGGTCGCAGTTTGGGCACTCGGTCTCTCAGAGGTTCGCCATCACTGTCCTAGGATTACTCCTGTGGGGGAAATCGGTTCAATGGAAACAATCTGAAGAGACGATTTTTTAAAAAAAGTTCAGGGCGGGGCTGGGGTGGGTGGGAGAGAAGCTTCCGCCACCTCTCCCCACCCCAATGGTTCAAACAGTCACAGAGTCGCGACTCCTAGAGTGGGTGAGTGGGAAGGAGGACGGCAAAGAGGGGAAGTGCCCTTTTCTCTTCCTCCCCCTTGGAAAAAGGAAAGCGGCCACGTGAGTTTCCTGGACTTCGGGCGGAGGAGGCGGGTGAGCGGGGAGGGGGGCGAGGAGGGAAGGAGGCAAAGGGTTTTTTGGGTGAAGGATTTAGCCCTTGGGGGAGGAAGAAGGAGGGAGCAGAGCAGAAAGTCGAGAGCCCCCCCCCCCGGGCAGCGAGAAGCAATCCTGCGCCCCCCCCCCCCCCCCTTCCACAACC
>NW_015175405.1:363926-374939 GCF_001447785.1 Gekko japonicus
CCCGCCCTGAGGAAGCCTCCCCCCCGCCCATTTCCACGCGTTGCACCTCCGGCCTTTTTCTCCAGCCCACCTGGACCGGTGTGTAGCTCCCCCTAACTTCTCTCTGCGGAGGGGGGGGGACAGTTTGGGTGTAGTGGTTAAGTGCTTGGACTCTAATCTGGGAGGACTGGGTTTGATTTCCCACTCCTCCACTTGCACCTGCTGATGTGACCTTGGGCAAGCCCTAGCTCTGATAAAAGCTGTTCTTGAAAAAAGAGCCGTTTGTGTCAGAGTTCTCTCAGCCCCACCCACCTCACAGGGTGTCTGTTGTGGGGAGGGGAAGGGAAAGGAGTTTGTAAGCCGCTCTGAGACTCCAAGTGAAGGGCCGGGTATAAATCCAATCTCCTCCTCCTCCTCTCCACATGGGGGTTATTCTTCATTTGGAAACACACACACCCCAGTTTGGGTCTCCAAATTAAGAGCAGAGGAAGCCCTCCACCAGTTTCCGGTTCCCCACCACCAGCTTTTTGTTTGATTGTTCTGTACATACCTTGTGGCTAATAGCCAGAGATGGGCCTCTGCTCCATATCTTTATCCAAGCCTCTCTTGAAGCTGTCATGGAATTCACTGCCACAGGAGGTGACAGCGGCTACAAGCATGGACGGCTTCAAGAGGGAATTAGATAAGCATATGGAGCAGAGGTCCATCAGTGGCTATTACCCACAAGGCATAGATAGGAACTCTTGGTCTGGGGCAAGTGATGCTCTGTGTTCGTGGTGCTGGGGGGGGAGAGAGTGGGCTTCTAGTGTCCTGGCCCCCACTGCTGGACCTCCTGATGGCACCTGGTATTTTTGGCCACTGTGTGACAGAGTGTTGGGACTGGATGGGCCAGTGGCCTGATCCAGCATTGGCTTCTCTTCTGTTCTTATGCTTGTAGCTGCCACCAGTTCCTGTTGCAGTGAATTCCAGGTATTAATTACCTTTTGGGTGAAGAAGTACTTCCTTTTCTCTCTTCTAAATGAGGACAATCCATACTCTCCCACCTACATATCAGCTATGCAAGCTTAGCTGGATCATTTCCAAAACTTAAAAGCAATACAGGTTGGGAAGGATCTGGGAAAAGCTGAGGTAACCATGAGAGGTACATGAATGCAACCCGATGCTGTGGGGACAGGGGTGGGGTGGGGACATTCCTCCCACCTCCATTGAACCCGGGGCAAAGGGGAAAAGTATGGAAAACTATGGAGAATATCAAACTGTAGTTTCTTAGCTAGTTTATTTTAGCCTGTTTCCACCCCATCCTGAAAGAGTCAGAAGTACCTCTTGATTGTCCTGAGAGGACTTCACTGGGCATCCTGAGGGCACCCTGGGTGAGCCAAGGCAGGATGTCGTGGCCGCCTTGGCCCCTGTGGGTCTCGCCCGGCTTGGGATGGGTCCAGTTCACCATGGAAGACACACCCTGGACTGAACACTGTTACACGGAGCCTTGGGGGCGGGGCAGGGATTCTTCCTTCAGCAGGCTGAAGATGGGAGGCAGCTAAGAGGTGGGTTGGTGAGTGGCTGAGGAGAGAATGAGGCAGGGAGAGGATATGGGGATTGCCAAGAGGAGAGAAAGAGAAAAAGAGGGTAGAGAGAAAGTGTTGGGGGCCACGGAAGGGGGGGTATTTCTCAAGAGCCACTGCAACTTTGCTGTTCAGGCAATTTCCAGTGACATTTTTTTTTTTAGTGAAATAGAGTTGGGATAAGAAGAGGGAAGCTTCAGTGGGTATTTCCACTCAGATGAATTTGATCTGGGTTCAATGTTCTTGGGAAGCAGGGTTTTCGTCTTCTGCTCACACCCACACCTGCGTTTCCCAAGCTTTCATTGGCTTTTCTGTGCTGTCTTCCAGATATGGTTTGCAGCAACGTTTTGGAAAATATCCCAAGTAAAGCCTGGATGGGCTGCCATTTGGGTGGGACAGTTTATCTTCTCTCTGACCCCTCCATAACCATTTTCTCCCTTATCAGTAGAAGGCTTTTTTAAAATAAGCCATTGAACAATCAGCATCTCGGACACTCTGAATGCCCAGTTTTAATTTAAAAAAAAACTTTATAGCCCCTTGTGGAGATACAAGGGGAAAGGCATATCCTTTCTTTTTGTAATGAAAGCTGAGAATTTAGGGAACATGATACACAGCTTGTTATTTTATTGATATTTGGTTGTCAACTTAAATATTAAAAAAAAACCCATCCCATCTGTTTTTCTTTGGGTGGGAGGGGATGGCCCCTGCAGAGAAAGGTGCAGGGGAAATATATTTCCTGTGGATGGGACAAGGACAAAATCTCCCCCACACACCTCAGCCACACAAGCTTTGCTGGACCATTCCTCAAACTCGGCAGCAAGCTGGGGGTAGGGAAGATCAGAGGGAAGTTGGGGAAACCCTGCGAGGCACATGAACGTACCATTAGATTTGGAGGAATGGGGGGAAACAATGCCTCCCAGCAAAAATTGACACTCTAGCAGATGGGGAAGGTGTGGACAAGATCAAAAGGTAGTTTCCCGTCGGTTTATTTTTTAATTCAGTATCACCCCATCCTGAACAAGTGACCTGGTTAAGATCACCCCAGGAATGACGTTTCATGACATGTTAGCATTTGAATCCTGGTCTCCTTGGTTCTCGTTCAAGGGTGGCCGCTACACTACAGTCATGTTGAGTCATCTTCAAGCTCAACCCCATGTAGAAGTTAACACTGACCTGGATCAGCCAGACCAGATAACCTGAAATCAAAACTGGGTACCAACTGATGGGGCAGATGTAGCAAAACAGTCACATTTTCTTCCTTCGTATCCCAAATCTTTTTTCCCCAGCCAAAGACCCACATTTGGTAGCTTGACCAGACTATTAAATGAACATACCCAGGAAAGTTCACCCGATCTAAAAGACGAAAGCGCTGCTCCCTCTGAGAACTACACCCCCCTACATCTATAACCTGCTCTGTTGGATATAACCTGAGATTCCAGCTGATGGAGTCTCCCCATCATCTCTCTTAAAAGTTGAACCCTGGGGCAGATGCCAATTTGAGGGAGGAGTGGGCATCAGGGAACGACCCCTTCCCCACCCTGGCAGGATCCAGCATTCCAGGACTGAGTTCTCTGTCTCCCCCAGAGCACCTTCTAATGTCCTGGCCCCACTGGTGGACCTCCTGATGGCACCTGGTATTTCTGGCCACTGTGTGACACAGAGTGTTGGACTGGATGGGCCTTTGGCCTGATCCAACATTGGCGTCTCTTATGTTCTTATTATGTTCACCTGGAATCCAGGGGGATCCATCAGCCTCTCTCTTGCAGCACCTCAGCCTTTGATCCAGTTTGGATCACCCCCGTTTTCCAAGGTTGACTCCTCAGTTGTTTTCAGTGATTTTGTTGACAGATGGAGAGAGATTGTCTCGAAAGAGATCTTTTCTGTTCAGAGGAGGAATTAGGGATGGAGGCTTCCCTCCCTGTTCAGAAGGGGAACTCCTCGGTCTTCAGGAGGATAACTAGCCCTACCTCTATGTGGAAGATGCAAATCACTGACCCACGTTTTCTCCCCTGGCAGGCAGCAAAATGACAGCAGAGAGCCCACCTAGATCGCCTCCTTCTTGTGCTGCAGTGGAGCCAATAGCTGGACAGTCAGCTCAGGTGAGGGAAAGATTCCTGTGGGAGGAGGGTCTGCAGAGGACAATTTGGGTGGTCCCTCCTCAGTTCCAGCCTCTAGAGGACCACCCTTCTGCCCTTGACTTTTGGGGCTGCAAAGGGTCCCTGGTGTGATCTCCTCATGAAGTGCTGAACCTGCTGAAAAGCATCTTCATTGTCTTCACATCTGGGTGGGTGGGTGGGAGGTCCTGGTCACATGCTCACAACACAGCACACCTATCAGGATTCTTCAGGGAGGAAACTGTTCTCTGATTCCAGGGACGAGTGTCTTTCGAGGAGGTGGCCGTGTGCTTCACCGCGGAGGAATGGGCCTTGCTGGATCTGGGCCAGAGAGCGCTATACTGGGAGATCATGCTGGAAAATTATGGGATGGTGGTCTCTGTGGGTAAGAATCCCTTTCGTGCTTCCTCGGAGGACAGATTTTTGTTCTTATTGTTGTCCGTGGAGGAAGTGGGGAAAGGTTAGTGAGAAAAATGCCGTGGCTCTTCTTCCTCTGGTCTTCCTGGCCAGCCATTCTCTAACGTCTCTTCCCAGGGAGGGGAGCCCTGATCTGGGGGTTCTGCGTCAGATCCAAGACTGTTGCCAATTTAGGAGGCGCTTTTGGGAGCTCATTATGCCTCGCATGGATCATAGTGCAGTTCTTTTAAGAACCCTGCATGGTTGGCCACCATAACTGACCGATATTACAGGTGGAGGATTTTGAGGGGGTGGGGGAATATTGGCGTGGCTGTGATGCCACCTTGCGAGTGGGTAGAAGCCAGGCCATCTCCATCAAACTCAGCACTCAGCGAGCTCTGATGGGCAGGAACTGGCCAAGACTTTAGGCCAAGGTGTTTCTTGGGCCTGTTTTCAGGACTCCTCTTGACTTGATGTGCCAGGGGATTGGACACAGGGCTTTCTAGCCTTGCATGAGTTCCATTTTAGCTGTGTAAAAATCAGAGCAATGTTGTCCAGACCAAGTTGCAGGCAAGAAGGTTTGGATTCACAGAATAATTTTCTAATACAGAGTAAAAGAAATAAGTGTTGGTTCTGGGAAAGGGCCAGAGCTTGGGGGAGGAGCACCTTTTTTGCAGAAGGTCCCCAATTCCATCCCCAACATCTTTAGCTAAGAAGGATCTCAATGAGATAGACTTGGAAATGCCCCTCTCTGCCTTAGACCTTGGGGAGACAGAGGCAGTTGGAGTCCTCGGTGCTGGGCAGGATGGGCCAGTGGTCTGACTTGGGCACTTTCTTATCCTTACCTTTTTTTCTTCAGAAAGACACCAGAATTCCACGCCTGCCCTCATCTCCTGGCTGAAGGAAGAAGGCCTCTTTCTCCAGAGCTCCACAGAAGATCCTCAGTCAGCAGGTAGATCCTTAGATGTTTCATGGGAACCCCTTTGCCTACAGGAAATCATGAATGATTAGCAAGAAAAGAGGAGATATAATCAAAATACTGTTACAGGACAGGCTGATCTGAAGAAGTCCCAGAGTGGAGTCATACAGAGATGCATCAGGCACAATCTCTAGATTAAGGCTTTGAGAAAGTAATTAATTATTTTCTCTTACTGTGTCCTTATTTTATTGATACTCAGCATTTGTCAAAGAGTATGAAGGCAGATTACAAAAATTAGAAAAAATTAGAAAACAAAATGATTAAAAACTAACACCTTAAGGGATCACCTTATATTAGAAAAAATCACTGACCGTTTACTTCAATCAGACATCAGTCCTAAATCATCCAATTTTACAGAGAAATGGAATCCCATTCATGGAATATATCTCAGCTTCGGATTCTCAACCCAAAAACTCTTCATACTTAAAATTACTAGGCTACTAAACTTTACCTCTTTGGCCATACTGCGATGCCTAGTTGTGACATTGTTATGATATAATTAAATGGGACACATGCTATTAATTCTTTGCATTAGCTCATTTTTATATTTACCTAAACACAAAGGTAATAGGTAATAAATAGAGTTTGTTGACAACAAAGTAAAAATACTAGCGCTATATTGTTTTGCAAACTATGGTGTTTATGCTGTTCTGTAAGTTTAATATTACTGAGTATTACTTACTTTTGAGAAAAAATTAATAAAAATGATTATTAAAAAAAACTAACAAAACAAAGTTTGAATTCAGTACAACGTTAAGACCAAACTAACAAAACATTGAAGCTATTTATTCTTCAGTTGCTAAAGTCTGAGGCTCGATTTGATATCACCATCACAGCTAACCAGAATTATGTCTGGAGAAGTTAACACAGCCCTGGTTCACATGTGTTCCTGTCAGGATCTGCCTCCTCTTTACTATTTGAAAGTTGGCCTAAACAGTACCTTTCTCTATAATAAGAAATTATCTTTTTTTCCTACTGAGAAATGTAGAGGTCTTCATTCCTATCACTTCATTCTGCAACTTTTATTCCTTCAGGAGATGTTCGGGAGAACAACATTCAGTGCACAGAGTGTGGAAAGAGTTTACATGAGAGTGGCACCCTCACTTCCAATCAAAGAATCCATACAGGAAAGAAACTATATCAGTGCTCAGAATGCGGAAAGAGGTTTAGTTTCAGTTGCAACCTCATTTCCCATCAAAGAATCCATACAGGAGAGAAACCATATCAGTGCTCAGAGTGTGGAAAGAGTTTCCGTCAGAGTTGCGACCTCACTTCGCATCAAAGAATCCATACAGGAAAGAAACTATATCAGTGCTCAGAATGCGGAAAGAGGTTTAGTTTCAGTTGCAACCTCATTTCCCATCAAAGAATCCACACAGGAGAGAAACCATATCAGTGCTCAGAGTGTGGAAAGAGTTTCCGTCAGAGTTGCGACCTCACTTCGCATCAAAGAATCCATACAGGAGAGAAACCGTATCAGTGCTCAGAGTGTCGAAAGTGCTTCAGTAGGAAAGCACACCTCACTTCGCATCAAAGAATCCACACAGGACAAAAACCATATCAGTGCTCAGAGTGTGGAAAGAGTTTCCATCAGAGTTACAACCTCACTTCCCATCAAAGAATCCATACAGGAGAGAAACCATATCAGTGCTCAGAGTGTGGAAAGGGTTTTAGTTTCAGTTGCAACCTCATTTCCCATCAAAGAATACATACAGGAGAGAAACCTTATCAGTGCTCAGAGTGTGGAAAGAGTTTCCGTGAGAGTAATGCCCTCACTTCCCATCAAAAAATCCATACAGGAGAGAAACCATATCAGTGCTCAGAGTGTGGAAAGAGTTTTCGTAAGCGTAGCTTCCTCACCTCCCATCAAAGAATCCATACAGGAGAGAAACCATATCAGTGCTCAGAGTGTGGAAAGTGCTTCAGTCAGCGTTCACACCTCACTTCCCATCAAAGAATCCATACAGGAGAGAAACCGTATCAGTGCTCAGAGTGTGAAAAGTGCTTCAGTCACAGTAGCTCCCTCACTTCCCATCAAAGAATCCATACAGGAGAGAAATCATATCAGTGCTCAGAGTGTGGAAAGAGTTTTCTTAAGGGTAGCTCCCTCACTTCCCATCAAAGAATCCATACAGGAGAGAAACCATATCAGTGCTCAGAGTGTGGAAAGTGCTTCAGTCAGAGTACAAACCTCACTTCCCATCAAAGAATTCATGTAAGAGAAAAACTACAACAGAATTAGAAATGTTGACAAAGTTTCAGTGAGAGTAGCTCCCTCACTTCCCATCAGTGTGGACCTATGCAGATATAAATACAGTATTCTGCCAGCTCTGAAACACTCCAGCTAATGGATGCCCCCCCCCCCGTTGTTTTAATATGTTTGGATGCTTCTGTTGGTTTTTATTGATTGTCATTTGGTAACAATTTTGAGCCTCTTTTCTTATGTCTGGATAATCTTATGTCAATATCAATAAATGCATGTTATAATTTATTTTAGTGAGAAGATGTATGAACATTAGGCCCTAGGCTAACAGGGCCTGCTCGAATGTGTTCTGTGCAGTCAATCCATACTGACGGTGACCCTGTTTATGTATGAATTAATGACCTCCACAACATCGTATCATGAATAGCCTGGCTCAGGTCTTGGAAACTGAGGGCTGTGGCTTCATCCCTCCCAGATACAGCCAGAAGTGAAGCCACCTCCCAAACAGTGTTCCCTCTAAGCTGAGTTGGTGTGAGCTAGCTCACAGTTTTTTAGCCTCCGGCTCACAGATTTTCGCCTTAGCTCAGGAAGGATGGCCTCAAAGCAAACTAATTTATTCAGTAACCTAATGGCTCACTTACAACTTTAATGCCCATAGCTCACAAAGTAGGATTTTTGCTCACAAGACTCCACAGCTTAGAGGGAACACTGCTCCCAACCCCCCCTCCCTTTTGCTCCTATTGGAGTGAAGTCCAACAGCAGGGATTGCTCCCAACCCCCCTCCCTTTTGCTCCTATTGGAGTGAAGTCCAACAGTAGGGGGCTACAGCTGGGGGTGGGAGACAGGCACCCATGGCTGACAATCTGGTGAGGCTAGTGGGCGTATCTTCCACACCATCAGGGCTGGGCTGGGCCAACACATCCTCCAGAGTCCCCCTTGGAGACCTCGACAGGCCTCAAAGTGTTCAAAGCCTTGTATTAGGGATTGGAATGCTGCAAAGCGGATCCTTAGATACTTAAAGGGCACATCAGCTTGTAAATTGTTGCTGAGGGGAGATAATTCTCAGCAGGTAGTAGCCTACAGTGACTCTAACTGGGGTACTAATCAAGATGCAAAATCTACAACGGGTTATGTGATTTTTGTAAATGTGGAAATCTGTTAAACAGAGTTATATCGCAACAAGTACCTGTGAATCGGAATACGCAGCTCTGAATGACTGTGATTCAATTGGAGTGGGTTATACAACTACTGAAAGATTTTGACATGTGCTGTAACTTACCAATTGCTGTTATGTGTGATAACTTGGCGGCTGAGCAACTTGCAGGTTCGCAGGGAATAAAACCCAGGTCAAGGCACATAAACATTTGATATCAAAATGTAAGCGATATGGTGCAAAGGAAAATTGTAACTTTGAAGCACTGTGCAACAGCAGATAATATTGCAGACATGTTAACCAAGAGCCTGGATGAGCTAAATTTCTGAAATGCAGACAGCAGTTAAACATGACCTGAATGTGCTGTATATTAAGGGGGAGTGTTGTAATGTTAATATCAGCTGTCAGATCATAGTGATCTAACTGTCAGCAGGGAGACTGCTGGAAACCTGTCCTGGCCGGTTTGAACCAGATTATGGTGTGAGGTCAGTGACAATGACTCAGCTATTAGCTGATTGGTTGATAACATGTATATATGTGGACAAGTGCTGCCTCTGTATCTTCTTCTCTAAATGACGGTGACTGGCGGAGCATTTTGTCCGAGGATTGTATATTCTGTAAATAAAATCTGTATATAGTTTACCACAGGACTGTCATGTGTGGTGCTATACAGAGCTGGAGTTGCAGTTGAATGCTGGAGTGTGGCTGGTGAGTTGGAGTGGCTGAAACAGTCCTGGTGGCTGGCTGATATCTTCTACTGGCACTCAAGCTGTCCTATGCGCACCGCGCAACATAGAGAGGGGAGGGGGTAGCAGCACCCCAGGTCTTCCCCTTCTCTTTCTTCTACCCTCCAGTCCACTGTAGCCAGTTAGCTAGCAGGAGGGCTAACCTCTCCTCCCAGGCCCGAACCCCTGGCCCTAAGGAGGGATACAGCCTCAGGTAGGATGGCCTCTTCCTACCCCCCCATTAGGGTCGCTACACCCTCCTATGTCGATTGGCAGGAACAATTGCCAGTCAGGTGCAACTGGACTATGCCAGCCTCTGGCCTCACCCTCCACTTCCTTTAAATGACTGCCCTGCCTTCCCCGGCTCACTGCTGCCAGGGCATTGAGCCTTCAGACCACTGCATGTGGTGGGAATTCCTCTCTCACCTGACCGTGCTGGGTTGGGTGTGCCAGTGATGCCTTCCACCTAGGGGGTGGACTTCCCTGCTGTGTCACCCCACAGAGCTGGGGGGCAAATTCTGCTGTATGCAACAGATTGCCAGGCAGGCTGCTCTGGCTGGCCCCCTCGCGGGGTGCCAAGGCTACCTCCAGACACCAGGTTGGCGTGACGTCAGGCACTCCACTGTTCTCAGTTTGGCTGACTTTGGCTTATGATTGGGGTAGGATGCACATGGTATGTATATTTGCAGATTTTAAAGAGACTATTCTAAAAGTGACAAAAACAGGACACAGCAGGAGACTGCTGAGATACCACTATAACCACTGACCAGGAGACACCAACTATAACCCCCCCCCCAAATTTCTGAGGAGCACCTCCCTAACTCCCACATGGCTGTGACTCCATAGGTAGTGACAATGGCCTGTGATGTCACTGGCTCCTCCCTATGATGTCACTGGGCCCCAGTTCTTTTAAGGACCTAGCATAGCAATCCCTCTGGACCAGCCCCAGCCCGCCTCCTCGGGAAATTGGAAAGTCTACGCCCCTGGCCATTGGATAAAAATGTCATCAATCAAAGGTATAAGAGAGGTGGGAGTGCCTGGGAGTTTAGGAAGTGTTGATCTAGTCAGCCATAAAGATGTTAGCATAATGTGGGGACCCATGGTGGAGGAGGTTCTTTCCACTGTATCTGAAAAGCTGTGCTTACACAAAAGCTTATATTGTGAATAAATATCTGTTGGTCTTAAACGGGCCACTGGGATCAAACTTTGTTCTGCTGCTTCAGGCCAACAGGCTACCCCACCTGAACCCAGTGCAACACTGTTGGAGACCAGTGACACCTTGAAAGCCAACAAAGTTTTATTCTGGGTATAAGCTTGAGTGCGCGCACACCCTTCAGAAGGGCGCATGCACACAAAAACTTATACCCAGAAATACAACTTTGTTGGTCTTCAAGGTACCGCTGGGGTCAAACTTTCCTCTGCTGCTTCAGACCAGCAGGAAAGGAGAGAACTAGGAAAAGAGGAGGCGCCCTGGAAATGGCGGAAATGGATAAGCTAACTCTTAGTATTCAAGGTAACGATGGAAGTGTGTTTACTAAAAGATGGGAAAGATTATATAAATGGATGTATGAAATATGGGGAATTTAAGACTCAAAGGTATATAAGAAAGAATGTATGTAATTCTGAATAAGACTTAAGCAAGGGGAAATTTTTTTTGTAAATGACAATGATTTGTGAAACTGATAAATAAAATTAAAAAAAGAAAAGAATTATGAAATAGTGGGGCAGGGAGAAGTGAGAGATGCATCCCACAAGTCCTTGCGGTTGCGGGTTACCACTAGGAAATAAATAAAAACTGACGTCCTGAGATGTCTGCATTTCCTCATGGAGAGGGCAGGAAACCGTTGTCTCTCCTCTGCAGCACTGAAAGGGTTAAACCCACAGAGCTGCTTGCCAGGGCGG
>NW_015175405.1:375023-393891 GCF_001447785.1 Gekko japonicus
GGGGGAGAGGACCAGAAGGGCTTCGAGAGATGCAGCCCGCGCGGGGAAAGCCCTGCAGCCGGACCCACCCCGGGGAGGCTGACTTCGCAGTAAGTCACATGGATTTTGGAAGGGAGGAGAGCAGGGATTAGGCTCAGCCGCGGCTGGCGCAGGGTTGCCAGCTCCGGTGGCAAATTCCTGGACTTTTTTGGGGAGATGCATTCTGGGAAAGACCACTTTGGGGTTTGGGGTGGGGAGGGCCACAGATGGGAGCCAGGCCAGAAGAGTCCTCCCTCCCTCCAGGGCAGCCATGTTCTCCGGGGGAACTGGTTAAATGTATGAAACTGATATTCTGCTGGTCATTTTAAGCAGCCCAAAACCAACCAAACAAAAAGCGAGGCTTTTATCCGGTTGGGTGAGAAGGAAAGGGGGGCCTGGGGGAAGGGGGCGCCTGCCTGCCTTGGAGTCAACTGTAGCTCCATCCTAAGACCCAGATACGTTCCCAGTGTGGGGCCAGGGCTGCCGGCTGGTGTCCAAGGCCCGCCCAGCAGAGGATGGGGGGAACTTAAAAACACTGTTGCCAAGGTGCAGAAAGTCTAGCAACACTCCTGGTACACAGGTGCACATGGAAACAACCGTCAATCAAAGCAGGGCAATCACAGCATAAGGTGACTCCCCTCTGATAGGAGACCCAAGAGAAGGGGAAGGCGATGGAAGAGCAGGACCCAGAAGGGCCTGGAACTGGCAAGATGGCAAGCAAAGGCCCCCATCCCACCACTGGGAGTGGTGCTGAATTTCGGGAAAGCCTGGTGCCAGAGATCCGTGATCAGGTCATGGCGATCTCAGGTGTACATTGCCAACACTTCCGGCAGTTCAGCTACCATGAGGCGTAGGGGCCCCCAGAGGTTTGCAGCCGGCTCCATCAACTCTGCAGCCAGTGGCTGAAGCCGGAGAGGTGCTCCAAAAAGCAGATCCTGGATCTGGTGATCCTGGAGCAGTTCCCGGCCATCCTGCCCAAGGAAATGGAGTCCTGGGTCAGAGAATGTCAGCTGTAGACCAGTTCCCAGGCAGTGGCCCTGGCCAAAGGTTTCCTCCTGAGTCAGGCAGAGCAGGTAAAGGGATTTCCTCCAGATAGATCCAATTTAAACAGTGATATCTGACAATATGTTCCCACTAGAGCACTGAGATCTGCAATCAACATCTTCTGGTAATCCCCGGGCTCGGAGACGTCTGACGTTCAGTGGAATGAGCCCCCATATGAGATCAGGGCCCTGTGGGATTTACTACAATTCCACAGAGCCTGCAAGACGGAGCTCTTCCACCGGACTTTTAATTGAGGCATTGGACGTCGCTCCCCCCCCCCCCCCTTTGGGTTCGCCGTGTCCTGGATTCAAACAGCTACCTGGGAACGCACATTGCACAGGATTTTATGAGTCTGAATTGTTTTAACTTGTTGTTTTGAATTGATTTTCATTGTTACTGTAAATTGTAGCAATATTGATGGAATGCGCCGTGCTTGCGAGGAGGGCAGGATACAAGTGCAATAAAATAAATAAATAAATTGTCCGAGAGCTTCCCTGAGAGACATTTGTCCAGGCGCTGATCATCCAAACATGAGATTTAACGGCCTCCTTCAGCAGCCTCTTCTACTAGAGAATTTCTTTCCCCTCCAGATAACTCACCAGGTCTGCTGATGGAAGGGTGCAGAGTCTGGGAGTGGGGCAGGATCCATTCCTTGGTCTCTGTTCCATTCCATCTCTTACCCCTCTCCCTCACTGCTGTTTCAGATGTGGGCACCATCCGTGAAGAAGGAAGCTATGTTCCCTGAGGCGGAAGGAGCTTCCATAGAGCAAGGGCAGAGGGCGCAGGCCCTGGAGGGTGCCCAAGATGCCCTCTCCTGTGGTAAGGTCTCTTTGTGCCTGTATACGATTGGGGCAGCTTGTGAATGTGATGGGTAGAGACTTCAGGTCAGGAAAAGAATTCAATACCTTTTCATGAAATAAACAGCACTCAATGTCCACTAACTGTGATTCTTCTCAAAGGGGATTAGACACATTCATGGAGGACAATTCCTCCCATTTATTAAGATATTCATGTCTTACCTTCCTTCCATAAGAGGAACTGAAGATGGCTGAAAAAAAGAGAAGGTAGACAAGCCTGGGCTGAGCTTTTCAGCCTGGTGAATCAAGGGAGCCTCTCCACCTTCTGGGGCAGCAGAGCTCTGAAAACCAGTTCCTAGGGGCCAATAATCATGGGGAAATTTGGCTGGGCTGCTGTGGGAAACAGATGCTAGAGTAGGGATGGCAGGCGGTGGCCTAGCACCCCCCGGGAGCTTTGGGGAGGGGTCTTGGTGTGAAGCTTGGCTCTGATAGTACCCTAGAGTCTCCAGAAGCATTCAAGTGACTTCTGGGTTTTGGGCCGAATGTGACGGTGACGTGTCATACAAAGTCATTTCCTCCACCACCACCCCGCCAGCCCAGACTCAAGGGCCCATCCGGCAGGAGAACGGCAGGCCTGGACTTTTGCTCTGATCCAGCAGGGATGCTGTGACCTTTGGCGCTCCCGGGTTCACAGGGCACATTTCAAGTCTCACAGAAGCCTGAAATACGTTGGCAGCATTTATGACCCCTGAGGCTCATCAGTTCTTCACTTCTCTGTATTTCCCAGAATTTAGTACACAGTGTGAAAGAAGGTGTTGAGTGTACACAGGGCAAGGTTTCAAACTCCTGGGAAGGGGGTGCGTGAAGCAGGGAACAGACAAGCCAGTGGGATAGAAAGTCAGGACAAAAACCCTTCCTCCCTCCTTTCTCTTACAAACAGGCAGTGGGGAGATGCTGTTCAGCCGTTATCATTTCAGAGGTGTGGAAACAGCAGCTGCACCTCCAGTACAGGTAAGGGAGATCAGCAGGGGAAGACCTGGGACCCCTCTCCTTTCTCAGGGGGGCTTTTGCTCCTGCAGTTTCTACAATGCGTCTGTGTGAGAAAGGCCCGGAACGCCACTCCCTTTACCCATACCAAGCCATACATCCTGCATATTCCTAGAACGTTCCCTTCTAGTCTACAATCTCTGCCTGGCATGATCTCTGAGGAGGGAATCTGTTTTTCCTTTCAGTCTCCCTTTTCCTTTGACGAGGTGGCCGTGTATTTCACCGAGGCAGAGTGGGCCCTGCTGGATCCGGGCCAAAGAGCTCTCTACAGGGAAGTCATGCTGGAGAATTATGGAAACGTAATCTCTCTAGGTAAGACTCCTTCACAAGTGCCAAAGGTGTGAATACAGGCCCATGGGATGATGCATTAATCAGACTTGTTGTTGTTGTTCAGTTGCACAGTCGAGTCCGACTCTTTGTGACCCCATGGACCAGATCATGCCAGGCCCTCCTGTCTTCCAGTTTGGTGCAGTGGCTAAGTGCACGGACTCTAATCTGGGAGAACCGGGTTTGATGCCCCACTCCTCCTCTTGCACCTGCTGATGTGACCTTGGGTCAGTCACAAACTCTGGCACAGCTATTCCTGAAAGAGCAGTTTCTGTCAGACCTCTCTCAGCCCCACCCACCTCACAGGGTGTCTGTTGTGGGGAGGGGAAGGGAAAGGAGTTTGTAAGCCGCTCTGAGACACCTTTGGGTAGTGAAGGGTGGGGTGTAAATCCAATTTCTTCTCCTTCTTCTTCCACTGTCCTTTGAAGCTTGCTCAATTTCATGTTCGTTGCATCGATGACACTGTCTGACCATCTCATCCTTTGCCGTCCCCTTCTTCTTTGACCTTCAATCTTTTCAGACTATTGAACAGCAATACATCATTTTGAGGCCTTTCTGGCTTCTTGCCCAGGGGCAGCTGAGGCCAGAGTTGTGGCCATCACCCAAGCCAGAGAAGGTGTCCTGGCCTGAGGCAAAGGCGGGGATGAGAGACCCTCAGAAAGACTCTGGAAGGGGCCAGGTCCTCATTTCTGTTTTGCCATCCTTTACGACACACCCCCTTGGGGGGATTACAAACATCCACTCTGCCTGAGATCTGGAAATGATCCTGTCAAGAACCCAGACCTGGATCCCCCACTCGGACACTAGTCTTTGTACTTGAGCAGCACATAAGAACATAAAAGAATCCAATGTTGGATCAGGCCAATGGCCCATCCAGTCCAACACTGTGTCACACAGTGGCCAGAAATACCAGGTGCCATCAGGAGGTCCAGCAGTGGGGCCAGGACATCAGAAGCCAGCCCTCCCACTGTTGACCCCCTCCCCAAGCACCAAGAATACAGAGCATCACTTGCGCCAGAGCACCCAGTTCGGACAGTGCACACAAGTAAAGCAGACCCTTTAAAATATATATATATATATATATATATATGTTTATTAAGGATGTAAAACAAGACATAAATAAACAGCACAGTTTCTGCAACTTCGGAACAGAGAAACAAGAAAATACATGAAACACCGGGTATTAGATGGCACCTCTTGTTGCCGCATAAATATTCCAGCTGTAGCCCAAGTTACTCTACATAAAACTATTCATAGTGATGAAGCAAAAAGATATCAAGGCATGGCATGAGTATAAAGTTAACATGGCTTCTGTCTGATCTATACCTTTCCAGTTTGGTGTAGTGGCCAGTTTGGTGTAGTGGTTAAGTGTGCGGACTCTAATCTGGGAGAACCGGGTTTGATTCCCCACTCCTCCACTTGCACCTGCTGATGTGACCTTGGGTCAGTCACAAGCTCTGGCACAGCTGTCCTTGGAAAAGAGCCGTCTGTGTCAGAGCTCTCTCAGCCCCACCCACTTCACAGGGTGTCTGTTGTGGGGAGGGGAAGGGAAAGGAGTTTGTAAGCCGCTCTGAGACTCCAAGTGAAGGGCGGGGGTATAAATCCAATCTCCTCCTCCTCCTCCTCCTCCTCTTCTTTCTGCCTCTCTAGGGTCAGGTGGTCCTCTAACGACCCAATCAAGGGTCCCGCCTGATGGAATTTTCCAGAGGCTGTCAGCACCCTCCCAGTCCTCCCTCCCTCCTGGTTACACAAGTGGATACAGGTTCTCACAATTAACTAATTACCATATTATGGAGTCTGGCCTTGAAAAAGATGGGGATGTTAGCTGCAGGGAAACTCAACTCATGAACACCTTCAAGTCGGACAAACCCTTGGGGGGGAACTAGGGTGCTTTGCCTCACGGATCCATCCCCTTTACACTGGCTGGCATTGTGGGCTTTGATCAGGATTTGAGTTCAACATTTGTATAAATAGGGAATTGGCCAAAAAGACTGACACCACCACTTTTAACTTTAAAAGGGGTAACTTCTCTGATATGAGGGGACATGTGAGGAGGAAACTGAAAGGAAAAGTAGAAAGTGTCAAAACCATTGGGGAAGCTTGGAAACTATTTAAAAGTACAATCCTAGAAGCTCAGAAAAATATATACTGCAGGTTAGGAAAGGCACTAATAGGTATAGAAAAAGCCTGCATGGTTAACAAACAAAGTAATGGAAGCTGTAAAAGGCAAAAAGGATTCCTTTAAGCGGTGGAAAGCTAGTCTCAAGTGAGGCTGATAAAAGGGAACGCAGGCTGTGGCAAACAAAATGCAAGTCTGTAGTGAGGAAGGCAAAAAGGGAATATGAGAAGCATATAGCGAAAAACATAAAGACCAACAATAAAACTTAAGCAGGAAACCAGCCATGGAGACAGTGGGGCCTTTGGATGACCAAGGGGTAAAAGGAGTACTGAAGGATGATAGGGAAATGGCTGAGAAACTAAATGCATTTTTTGCCTTTGTCTTCACTGTGGAAGATGAGAAGTGCTTGCCCACTCCAGAACCACTGATTTCGGGAGGGGTGTTGAAAGACCTGAGTCAGATTGAGGTAATGAGAGAGGAGGTCCTATGACTGATAGACAACTTAAAGACTGATAAATCACCAGGCCCGGATGGCATACATCCAAGAGTTCTGAAAGAACTCAATTGTGAACTTGTGGATCTCTTGACAAAAATATGTAATCTTTCCTTAAAATCTGCCTCCATTCCTGTGGACTGGAAGGTAGCTAATGTCACTCCCATCTTTAAAAAGGGTTCCAGAGGAGGTCTGGGAAATTATAGGCCAGTCAGTCTGACATCAATACCAGGTAAATTGGTGGAAACTGTTATTAAGGAATGAATTAGTAGGCACATTGATGAACAAAACCTATTGAGACAGACTCAGCATGGGTTCTGTAAGGGAAGATCTTGTCTCACTAACCTGTTAGTGTTCTTTGAGGGAGTGAACAAACATGTGGACAAGGGAGACCCAATAGATGTTGTTTACCTTGACTTCCAAAAAGCTTTCGATAAAGTTCCTCATCAAAGGCTCCTGAGTAAGCTCAAAAATCACAGGATAAAACGACAAGTCCTTTTGTGGATCAAAAACTGGCTAATTAATAGGAAAGAGAGAGTATAAGTGGGCAATTTTCTCAGTGGAGGGTGGTAAGCAGTGGGGTACCGCAGGGATCAGTACTCGGTCCAATGCTTTTTAACTTGTTCATTAATTATTTGGAGTTCAGAGTAAGCAGTGTAGTGGCTAAATTTGCGGATGATACGAAGTTGTTCAGGGTGGTGACAACCAGGGAGGATTGTGAGGCACTCCAAAGGAATCTGTCGAGGATGGGCAAGTGGGCATCAATGTGGCAAATGGGGTTCAATGTGGCCAAGTGCAAGGTGATGCACATTGGAGCCAAAAATCCTAACTATATATACACGTTGATGGGGTCCGAACTGGCAGAGACTGACCAAGAGAGAGATCTTGGAGTCGTAGTACATAACTCACTGAAAATGTCGAGACAGTGTGTGACTGCAATAAAAAAGGCCAATGCTATGCTGGGGATTATTAGGAAGGGAATTAAAAACAAATCAGCCAGTATCATAATGCCCCTGTATAAATCGATGGTGCAACCTCATTTGGAGTACTGTATACAGTTCTGGTCACCACACCTCAAAAAGGATATTATAGCACTGCAAAAAGTGCAGAAAAGGGCAACTAGAATGATAAAAGAGTTGGAACACTTTCCCTATGAAGAAAGGTTAAAACGCTTGGGGCTCTTTAGCTTGGAGAAACAATGGCTGAGGGGTGACATGACTCAGGTTTATAAGATTATGCATGGGATAGAGCAAGTAGAGGAAGAGGTACTTTTCTCCCTTTCTCACAATACAAGAACTCGTGGGCACCCAATGAAATTGCTGAGCGGTTGGGTTAGATCAGAAAAAAGGAAGCCCTTCTTCACCCAAAGAGTGATTAACACATGGAATTCACTGCCACAGGAGGTGGCGGTGGCTACAAGCATGGATGGCTTAAAGAGGGAATGGAGCAGAGGCCCATCAGTGGCTATTAGCCACAAGGTATAGATAGGGACTCGGGGGCAAGTGATGCTCTGTATTCTTGGTGCTTGGGGGGGGGGGTCAACAGTGGGTGGGCTTCTAGTGTCCTGGCCCCACTGTTGGACTGGATGGCCTGTTGGCCTGATCCAACACTGGCTTCTCTTATGTTCTTATGACTCCTTCCAGAAGATTTTTTACTCTTGAATGTCTTTCTTTCCCCGTATAAGAATGATCTGTTTCTTTCTATCTCTCAGCAAAAGAAGCCAGACGTATCAGAGAGACTTTGGTGGAGACAGACTATGACCTTGCATCCAAAGAGAGGCTGGAGAGTTCCTCTGGAGGATCCCAAGAGCATATTTCCTTCCCAAATGAGCTGAATGACAGTGAGTATCCTTCATGATTATGTCAATGGAACAGGCAAGGAATAGCCAAGAGGGATTTCTGATTCACTTCTAAAGAACATTTGGTTTGGTACAATCACACAGCCCACCTGGTAAGGAGGGAGGGAGGCCTTCAGGGGACTGGGATTTGGAGATTCAGGAGCTCCTTCTGAGCAAGAGCTCAGGCTGTGGCCCTTGAAGGAGTGAGGAGTCCTTAAAAACTAGATATTCTGGGGAAAGGAGGAGGGGTGGTTAAGATCAGCCAAGCTGGATGAGGGCAAAGGGCCTTTGGACCTTACTAGCCCTCCCAGGTGCTAACAGAATCTCTGTTTATTCCAGCAGATGATGATCAGAGGAATGAGGAGGGTGAAGAACTTCATCAGCAAATGCCAGATAGAGTTAAAAACGAAGACTTGAAAGAAACCATCAGGTATCGAGGAAGACCTAAGAGAAAGAAAGGCAGCCGTATTATTGAGAAGCAAGATAGAACAAGGTGTAATGTACATTTCCCAAAGCACAGAATGATGAAGGCAAGTAAATCCATGCAGTGTAGAAAGTTCTTCAGAAATAGATCACAGCTCCTTGTGCACCAAAGAATACGCAGAGGGGAGAAACCTTTTGAATGCTCAGAGTGTGGAAAGCGATTCAGATATAATGGCCATCTTCAACAGCATCAAAGAACTCACACAGAGGAGAAACCTTTTGAATGCTCAGAGTGTGGAAAGAAATTCAGTCGGAGTAGCACTCTTAAACAGCATCAAAGAACCCACACAGGGGAGAAACCTTTTGAATGCTCAGAGTGTGGAAAGAGATTCAGTCAAAGTGGCCATCTTCAACAGCATCAAAGAACCCACACAGGGGAGAAACCTTTTGAATGCTCAGAGTGTGGAAAGAGATTCATTGAGAGGCAGAATCTTCAGCAGCATCAGAGAACCCACACAGGGGAGAAATCTTTTGAATGCTCCGAGTGTGGAAAGAGATTCAGTCGGAGTAGCACTCTTCAACAGCACCAAAGAACCCACACAGAGGAGAAACCTTTTGAATGCTTAGAATGTGGAAAGAGATTCAGGTTGAGTGGCCATCTTCAGCAGCATCAGAGAACCCACACAGGGGAGAAATCTTTTGAATGCTCTGAGTGTGGAAAGAGATTCAGTCGGAGTAGCACTCTTCAACAGCACCAAAGAATCCACACAGGGGAAAAACCTTTTGAATGCTCAGAATGTGGAAAGAGATTCAGGTTGAGTGGCCATCTTCAACAGCATCAGAGAACCCACACAGCAGAGAAATCTTTTGAATGCTTTGAGTGTGGAAAGAGATTCAATCAGAACAGCACTCTTCAGCAGCATCAAGGAACTCACACAGGGGAGAAACCTTTTGAATGCTCAGAGTGTGGAAAGAGATTCAGTCGACGTGGCACTCTTAAATGGCACCAAAGAACCCACACAGGGGAGAAACCTTTTGAATGTTCAGAGTGTGGAAAGAGATTCAGACAGAACGGTCATCTTCAACAGCATCAAAGAACCCACACAGGGGAGAAACCTTTTGAATGCTTAGAGTGTGGGAAGACATTCAGGTTGAGTGGCCATCTTCAGCAGCATCAGAGAACCCACACAGGGGAGAAATCTTTTGAATGCTCAGAGTGTGGAAAGAGATTTAGGTTGAGTGGCCACCTTCAGCAGCATCAGAGAACCCACACAGGGGAGAAACCTTTTGAATGCTCAGAGTGTGGAAAGAGATTCAGGTTGAGTGGCCATCTTCAGCAGCATCAGAGAACCCACACGGGATAAATATTTTGAATGCTCAGAGTGTGGAAAGAGATTTAGTCAGAGTGGCCATGTTCAACAGCATCAAAGAACTCAGACAGAGGAGAAACCTTTTGAGTGCTCAGAGTGTGGAAAGAAATTCAGTTGGGGTGGCCATGTTCAACAGCATTAAGGAACTCAGACGGGGGGGGAATGTTTGAATTCTCAAAGTGTAGAAAGAGTTCAGTTTGGATTGCCATCTTCAACAGGACCTAAGAACCCACATGGAAGAAACATTTTGAGTACTCAGAGTATGGAAGGAGTTTGAGTAACAGTATCAGTCTTTAACGGCATTAGGGAACCCATACTGAGGAAAAACCTTTTGAATGCTCAATGCTCAGATTGTGGAGTTTCACTCAGCATAGAAATCTTCTACAGCATCTAAGAACCCACATGAGGAGAAACGATGTAACTGCCCATGAAAAGAGCTTATCTCTTATTTCACACGTAAAAGCCAGCCACAGACCATATAAAGCATTGAAACGATATAAATTCTTGTAGAAAGCTTGAAACTACCCAGAAATCTTACCTTAAACAGGAAGAAATGTTAAAAATGCTTGGAGCTTTAGCCATGTTTGAAGGCCTCCAATACATCCCACAAGGAAGAAAGCAATGATGGACTCTGCCATTTGAAGGAGATTCAAGATCAGCTCATGTCTCCTTTAGCCCGGAGGATTACACACAAGGGACAAACCTCATAAATGCTCTGTGAGTGGCAAGAACTTGAGGCACAGATCTGATTTTCATGTTCTTCAGAGAATCCATAGAGAGTGAAACATTCCTATAGCTAGTTCTGATGAGGGTCTTGTTCAGACGCCCCGGTGTTGGAGGCTCAGAAAGGCTCAGAAAGTAGTTTTGCAAAGGAGGGCCTTTTTAGTGGTTGCCCTCCTCTGTGAAACTTGCTACTTCAGGTTATCTGCCAATCTAACTCTTTCTGACATTTACAAAACTGGCAAAAATATTTCCTTTCTCAAATCCTGTGAGGAAATAGACAAGTTGAGGGTAACAGATATCAAAAGCTCTTTGCTACTGGCATAAACATAGATTTTTAAATAACCAGTACACCAGTTCTAAGTGTGTTATGCAGATCAGGTGGTATCAAGTCACCCAGTGGTTGCTGCCAGGCCTTGAATTGCCAACTTTGAGGTGGGACCTGGGGATCTCCCAAAGTTACAACTGAACTCCGGACAATAGAGATCAGTTCCCCTGGAGAAAATGGCTGCTTTGGATGGTGGATTCTATGGCATTATAAATCCTGAATTGCTGTCTAGTTAGGCTGTGGGAGATTGGCTAAAAGTGAACAAACTGCAACTAATCCCTGAAAAGACAGAGGTAATATCAGTAGGGGAGGTGGAGATCTTGAAGGACATTATGGTGTGGTGGTTACGTGCGTGGACTCTAATATGGGAGAACCGGGTTTGATTCCCCACTCCTCCACTTGCACCTGCTGATGTGTCCTTGGGTCAGTCACAAACTCTGGCACAGCTGTCCTTGGAAAAGAGCAGTTTCTGCCAGAGCTCCCTCAGCCCCACCTACCTCACAGGGTGTCTGTTGTGGGGAGGGGAAGGGAAAGGAGTTTGTAAGCTGCTCTGAGACTCCGAGTAAAGGGCGGGATATAAATCCAATCTCTTCTTCTTCTTCCCCACTTTTGATGGAGTTCGGCTGACTCTTGCTGACTTAGTTAAGAGCCTTGGGGTCAATGCTCCCTCTAAGCTGTGGAGTCTTGTGAGCAAGAATTCTTCTTTGTGAGCAACTGGCATTAAAGTTGTGACTGAGCAATTTGGCTGCTGTATAAATTAGTTCGCTCTGGAACCTTCCTTCCTGAGCTGAGACAAAAATGTGTGAGCCAGAGACTAAAAAAATGTGAGCTAGCTCACACTGACTCATCTTAGAGGGAACAGAGTTTGGGATTACACCGGATCCAACAGGAGTGCTGCAGAATAATGGTTTCTCCCAACTCAGTCTAGCCCTTAAAATGGCCCCTTGATCTGACCTTGAGGCAGCTGATCTGGCCTCCTGGATCCTCACCATGGTGACCTCCAGGCTAGACTACTGCAATGCACTGTCCACTGGTCTTCCCTCAAAATCAGTTCAGAAACTCCAGTTGGTGCAGAATGCTGCAGCTCAGGTATTATTGGGAGCTGGATCAATAGCCCAGATACCCTGACCTCGTCAGATCCCAGAAGCTGAGCAGAGTTGGCCCTGGCTAGTATTTGGATGGGAGACCTCCAAGGAATATCAGGGTAGTGGCATGGGGGCAGGCAATAGCAAACCACCTCTGAACATCTCTTGCCTTGAAAGCCGTACGGCATTACCAGAAGTCAGCTCTGACTTGATGGCAACAAAGGAAAAAACCAAGGATGAAGCATGCATATTACTTCCATTCTACAGTCACTCCACTGGCTCCCCATGAGTCGCTGGGCTCAATTTGAAGTATTGGCTATTACCTACAAAGCCCTTCGTGGCCTTGGACCTGCAAATGTGCAAGACTGCCTCTCCCACGATGCACCGCCACAACAGCTTCGCTCATTTAAGCGAGGTCTTCTGCAGGGACCAGCCTGTCAATGTGCAAAATTAACAGTCGCCCATACATGTGCTTTCTCCATTGCGGCCCCCAGTTTAAGGAATTCAAGACAGCTTTCCTAATTCAGTGTGCTTAATTGGCTTGTGGTAGCCCCCTCTCAAGAATGCCTGAGGGCACATTTAAGAGGTAATCCTCTTCTCCTGTACAAGATTAGGCTTAATGGTCAGCTGGGAGGAATCTCGTTTGGAGCCTTCCCACCAGATTTTATTGGGGCATCTTTAGACTCTTTACAAGAAAAAGCCTTCCTGACTCCAGGTTGGGGCAGGAGTAGCAAGGCCACAGCATGTACCTTCCCATGGAAGAGGTGGCAATCAAGTTGATATAGTGCTTACTAGGACTTATGGCACCTACCACAGCAGTTGTCCTCCTAGCTAGGTTGCACATGCAGGATCGGCCACTTTGGTTTTGAGATCTCTTAATTGGTGGACAGAGGATACGCGTCTCTTTATTGGAGTTTATGTTTTGAGAGCTACAGATCACCCTCACTACTGATGCTTCCCTGACTGGCCTGGGGGTGGCCATTGCGGGGGGTTCTCAGTGCAGGGTAAATGGGCTCTGCTCACTAGAGGGCTCCGTATCAACATGCTCAGGTTACATGCAGTAAGATTTGCCCAGATGTCCTCAGGGGCAAGAGAGTGCTGGTCCAAATGGACAATACATCCACCATGTACTATGTCAAAAAGCAGAGAAGTACAGGGTCTCGGAGGCTCTTGTGTGGAAGCCATCGCAGGGTGGGAAGTGGCTACACCCATCAGGGTCTTCCCCAGGGCCATTCACATAGCAGGGATCCTGAATTCCTGAGCAAGACCTATCCTTACCAACCGTGAGTGGTCTATTCAGCCCAAACACTTTCAGGAAGTTTTCAAGAAGTGAGGAGCCCCCCACATCTTTGCCACATACAAGGAAAGCACTGGAGTTTTGTTCTCTAGCAGACAGGTGGGAGTTGCATTCCATATCCTTTGGTTGGCACATTGGGTGCGGGGCCACAATCATTCAAGGAAAAACCGTCGAGTTTTCCCTTGGATGATAGAGCGTCCCCACAATGTGCCCGACGCGATTGCGTCACTTCTGGGTGACGTGTTCACACCAGGTACGTAGTGCGCTTTGGGGGTGGAGTCCCCCCCAGTGGCCCGATTCGCACCAGTGGGGAACAGGCCTCTCAGGCAGGGTTTTCCCCGCCCCCTTGGGGGACTTGGCAACCCTATCTCCAACCCACAAGATTGTGTGAGAATAGCCATGATATACAATGGAGAAAAGGACAAATGAATATGAAACAACTGGGAAACATGTTGAGATCAAGAAATAATGCTAAGAAAATCAGCTGTAGCCATTGCTATGCTATTAAGTGTTAGCCTTCAGGATTTATGACTAGTGCCTGTCATGATGTAGGTGAAGGAACTTTTCATCAGTCGCATATCAGGGAGGTCAGATGTGACGCAAATATACTACCAACATTTTGCTTAGTGCTGCAAAAATGAAAAGCACTCTCCTAAGAATCAAATTCTAGCTTTACTTTTTTATCATGAGATGGTCCTTGATATTCAGACCAGCTTGGCTTCATTGAAAGCCCCAGGCAGCTTCCTGGCCAGGAAAGCCACCATGAAAGAGATGGCGGCCAGGAAGTCCATGTAGCCCAGGGAACCGTAAAACATAGCCACAGAGCCTTGGTTGCACTGCAGTGTGATCTGTCCCTGAAGGGAGTGCATGTCAGAGTCTGGGAAGGGAGGAGAGGTGCCCAGCCAGATGGCACAGAGGCCGATTTGAACACTGGATCACAAAACGACGATAGAGTTTGCCAGACTCTTCCCCAGCCACTTCCTTACCCTGTGTCCTGGCTTGGTGGCCATGAAGGCCACCACCACAGTGATGGTTTTGGCCAACACAGAAGAGACGGCAACCGAGAAGATGGTGCTGAAGGCAGTTTGTTGGAGAAGGCAGGTCACCCTACTTGGCTGGCCAATGAACAGAAGGGAGGAGAGGAATGAAAACAGAAGGGAGACCAGGGGAATGTAGGTGAGGTCTCAGTTGTTAGCTTTGACTATGGTAGTATCAATGTTGTGACGACCCCTTATATGGGGAGGACTGGTTTCCCTTTAAAGGTGTTCTTTATTTTATTCTACTATGTATGTACAGCTGCCACCAGGAAATTTAAGGCTTTCCAATCCTTTATACTTTACTTCTGTTCTTACTGGTTAGGTAGACCGAGGTCAAGGCTTAGGAGGGACTATGTGGTCCTGGTGAAGTATTTCTTTCAGAGCTGGTATATTTGAATAAAAGAGGATTTATTGAAATAATTCATAAATAAAAGGGTGGAACAAGGTGTATCTAGTAATGTGTAATAAATGAACCATTGCTTGGTGTATCACACACAATATCTGCTCCCTTACTGACAGGGATCTTTAAGGTAACTTTGTAACAATTTAACTCAAGGTCTTATAAGTTCACTGTTTCTCTCCAAGTTATCAGGACATACAGCCTTTCCTATAATTTGTCTTCAATTTAAACTTTCATTTACTTTTTTCTTATTCTCTCTAACTTCCTTCATACACAGAACTTAACTCTCTCTCTCTCTCAGACCTCAGAACTTAACAGACCATTTCCCCTGTTTTCATCAGCTGTCAACTCTGTAACTGTAACTCCTGACAGACATACATATTCATCCACTCAGAATCACTTCCAAAACCCCTCCCCCTCTCTGTGAATCACCAATCACACCACACTTGTCTCTTCAACCACTCTAGTCTATCACAGCCATGCAACCAAACTTTTAAAGAGACACACACACATATAAAACAAGAAATCGCCACAGATGTATTTAATAAAGATGCCTAAAATTAGAAGTGTGAGTAGGAACAGGACCAAGAATATCAGCACAATCCCCAATGTCTCCCCATGAGAGGAAAGTCCTTTACAATTTCACTTTCCTGTCCCTTTATTTTTGTTCCTTTTATTTTTATTTCTTCCTTTATTTTTCTTTTCAACTGAAAATGTTTTTAAGTAGTACTGTAAGCTGCTGAACTGTCAGGAAAACAGGACATCAATGTTTTAATAAAAGGCGACCAAATCTGAGCATACCTAAATCCTGTGAGTGGACAAGACAGATCTTTCCACAAAGAAGGAAGATGCCCTGTGGTTGCAGTAAAATATGAAATATATTTTGGGGGAGGGGATATTGTTTTTTTGTTTTTAAAAAACCAAAATGATAAAAGGAGCACCTGTAGCTTTAAGAAACAGATGTGCTCAATGACTGTTGCTAGGCAACCACAGCATTTCACACTGGGTTTCTCTGAGCAAAAGGCACAGTGAGGTGGAGGGTCCTTTTCAGGGATGTTTTGGGCACTGAGGGAGGACTCATGGGGGCCAGGCCTTGCCAGGGATGACAGTTCAAGGTTGGAGAATTCCTGGAGATTTGGGGGTTGAGCCTTGGGGAGATGAGGAGCCTCAGCCAGACATCATTTATTCATTTGTGTCATTGACAGTCCACTGTTCTCACTTGGACTCACGGCAGATTACAAAAAGATGGAGCATTGAGTACACAATACAATAGGATGAGGGTTGTAGTCGAACCAATCAGAAATATAAAAACTGAGTTGAAGGAAAGCGTAAGTCTTAACATGACACACATTGATAAATGATACAAAATTTATATAGTAGGATCCTAGGTTCCGTAAGCTAAACACAGTAGCATAGACCACAGTCCCTAACACTTTATTTAAGTAACTTTGTGAGTCATTGACTACAGTGCAACTCTCTTGCCTGGGCAGAAAATTTCTCTTGAATAATTCAGTTTTGCGTGCCAAGTGCAATAACAATATTTAGGGGTCTCCCCCATTCCAGACCGCTGCAGATAAATAAAGCAAGCTTGGAGTGCTGATGCGCTTCCTCAACAGGGAGGTCTCCGTCAGGGATTTTCTCTGCCTGCGTGGGCAATGGTTTGCAATATACTGGAATGGCTGGGATGGAGCTACCTCCAGGGGCATAGCAGGAGGATTCCTTCTCGCCAGAGTCCAGCGACACCTTTAAGACCAACAGAGGTTTATTCTGGGTGTAAGCGTGCACACAAAAGCTTATACCCAGAATAAAACTTTGTTGGTTTTAAAGATGCCCCTGGTCTCAAAGTTTGTTCTGCGGCTTCAGACCAACACGGAAAGGAGAGAAGGACGCATGAAAAGAGGCGGCACTATAGGGTCTTTCAGGAAAGGGAAACATGAACTAGTGGGGAAAGGGAGAAATGAGATGCATCCCGTAAGTCCTTGTGGGTCCCCACTAGTAAATAAATACAAAAGTCCTGAGCATTTTTGCACCTGTCAAACCCATCTCTTCGAAGAAGCCCCCTCCCTCAAAGATTTAATCCTTACAACTTTGTTGAAAGGTATGTTAGCCTGAAAAGGTGACAGGCCAAAGAACATCCAAACAGCTTCCAGGCCCTAGCTTATTCAGATCTCAGTCCTTAAAAGAGTACAGTTTTCCTGGTCAAAGTGTCAGTTGGAGCAGCCTGCTTCAGCTCTCTGGAGGCATGGGTTAATCCTACGACATGATTGCCCAGTTTCACCTAGGAAGAGTAACTTGGTAATTATGTAACTGAAGTAACCATGTAGCTTGAAATTAATCTTTAGTTTCTTATTTTCCCCCTCTTTGCTTTGTTCTCTGGAAATATTCTTGCACTATTTAATAAATAAATATTCTTACTATATTTGGTTGTTCTATACTTCAAGGGTTGGGAATTCTTGACAGGTTGCCAACTGCTTTGAGGGGAAAAAATATGCTGTCCCTTTAACAGAGGCATTATGGGATGTTACTTATCCCTTCAGACACCCATTTCCACACACTAATCCTCTGGGAAAGAGGCAGCAGGATATCCCCCCCCCCTTGAGGCCTGTTAGCAACCCCAATGCAGATACCTTTCCAAATGAAGCAAGATCGAAAGCTAGATGGAAAGAAAATTTTCTCACTCTGCTCCACTGTCACAGACCCACACCTCTCCAGGCACAGAGTCTGGGTTCAAAGAACAGATTACAAAGCACTTTTACCAAAACACTGAAGGAACTCTAGATAACCCCTCCAGGTTACAAAAGTAGTCTGCCACCAGGTTATTTTCTGAGTTCCCAACAGGACTGGAGTAAAATAACCAAATCTCCAGGCTGGCTCTGGAGCTTAAATCAAAGGTCAGTCTTGCAGTGTAAACCACAAACTGAGCTTAAGACAAAAAGTTGGTAGTAGAAGCACCTTATGGTCCAAGGCAATAGATTTAGCCTTTGAGGTTCAAGAAGTCAAAACCAAGTTCAAAATAAAAATATAAATTCTTTCTTTAAGTAATTGTGCAAAGTTAAGAACAACACAAGATTTTAGGCAGTGAAGGAAAAATAACAAACACTAAGCTTTTCCAGCATAGCTAATACTTACAAGCAGTTTGCAAAGGTTACCCGCTTCAGGTTCATAAGTCCAAGATGACAAAAAGTAATCCAAACACATAGCCCATCCAGGTGGTATCAAAGCATGTTGCCAAAGTAGTGTTGCATGGAGTATTGGCCAAGCCAGGCCAAATACCCAAGCAATCCATGTGGTCACTAACCACTGGCTATCTTTATAGAAAATAGGGTCTCTGAGTAGCCTAGGCCTTTGACCACTCACAGACCTGCAAAGTGATGTCAGCTTTGCTTCGTAACCAGGGTGACCATGATAGTCCATAATACTTGTGAGCTGAGAAGAACGAAACCTAAAAACTACGGTATAGGCTCATTCCTCCTACACACATGTGCTAAGTATTCTGGAATGCACTAATTGGCTAATTGCTCACAGGCCGGTACTAAGGAGCACAGGCAGCTGTTAGCACTTCAAGGACATTGAACTCCTCATCTCTGTCTCTAGGGAAAATCTTATGCACCTCTTAGCTTCTCATGAGCACATTCTGTGAGGCAGTTTAAGGCCTAACTAGGCCAGAAGCCCGAACCAAGGATTTTAAGCAACCTTTTAACAAGCAAGCAAAAAATGGTGTCTGACTTTCGTTACATCCATAAAGGCACAAAATCTCCAAGGAGGCATTCGGGGGGGGGGGGGTTTGGAGGAGTCAGAGGTCAGAGAGAAGTCTTGGCCCAAGGGTTAGTCTAGGTCATTTCTGGCTCATGCCAAGACCATGGCCATACAGCCTGGAATATCTACAACAACTAATAATGATGTTTGGCGATGGTAGCAGCAATTCGACGACCTTTCCGATCGATCCAGTCTTTCTTCTGTTTCTTATGCAGCAGGCACAGGCTGTTGTTGGTGACTCCAAGGGACAGGGCTTACAATTATTGGGGGTGGTTCCTTAGTTGAAGCCCTAGTGGAAGAGGTCCATCTTACAGGCCCTGCGGAACTGCATAAGATCCCACAGTGACCTGATATCTTCTGGAAGCTCATTCCACTAGTATGGAGCCGCCGCTGAGAAGGCCCTGGCGCTGGTTAGAATCATAGAGTTGGAAGGGATCTCCAGGTTCATCTAGTCCAACCCCCTGCACAATGCAAGAAATTCACAAATACCTCCCCCTCCACACCGTGACTGCTGTTCCACGCCCAGAAGATGACAAAAAACCTCCAGGATTGCTTCCTGACCCCAAAGTGGCAGTCAGCATTTCCCTGGGCATGTAAGAAAGGGCCACAAAAACTAAGCACTGAGGCAATCCATCCTGCCCTCCCTCTCATGATCTGCCTAAGTTCACAGCATCAGCATTGCTGTCAGATGGCCATCTAGCCTCTGTTTGAAAACCTCCAAAGAAGGAGAGCCCACCACTTTCCGAGGAAGTCTGTTACACTGAGGAACC
>NW_015175405.1:394083-419468 GCF_001447785.1 Gekko japonicus
GCTCTGCCAGGAAGTTCTTCCTAATGTTTAGCCGAAAACTCTTCAGATTTGATTTCAATCTGTTGGTTCTGGTCCGACCTTCTGAGGCAACAGAAAACAACTCCAGCCTGACGTCTTTAGGACCTGGGAGGGTCAGTTGATTTTGGGACCCTGACCACAGTGCTCTCTGGGGAACATGTGGGGAAAGGCAGTCCCCCAGGTATGTCAGCCCCAATCATAAAGGGCTTTAAAGGTAAGAACCAGCACCTCAAAGCAGATTCAGTATGCTATAAGTAGTCAGTGCAGTGCTTTCAGCACAGGCTGGATGTGCTCCCGCATTGGGAGGCCCATCAAAAAACTGGCCGCTGCAATTTGCACTAGCTGTAGCTTCTGGATCTGAGACAAGGGCAGCCCCATGTAGAGAGCATTACAGTAGTCCAGCCTCAAGGTGACTATCATATGGCTCACTTTTGCCAAGTAATTGCATTCGAGGAAGGGAACCAATTGCCTGATCAGCCGAGGGTGATAAAAGGCTGACTTGGCAGTGGCTGCTACCTGGGCCTCCATTGTTAAGGAAGCATCCAGGAGCACTCCCAAACTCTGGCACTGGCACCAACAGACCCCCATCAAAGGTTGGAAGTGGTATCCATACCCTCGGCCCACCCCAGCTCAGGCATAAGACCTCCGTCTTCGTCGGATTCAATTTCAGTCGGCTCAGTCTAAGCCATCCAGACACGGCTTGTAACGCCCAGTCCAGATCTTCCAGTTTAAGAGTCAGACTGGCCGCCCAACAACAGATAGAGCTGGGCATCATCAGCGTACTGGTGACATCCGAGCCCGTGCAAGAGGGCACATTTAGATATTAAATAGCATTGGGAAAAGCACCACCCCTTGGGGCACTCCACAATCCAGTGGGTGCCTTCGGGATAGCTGTTCCTCTAATGCCACCCTTTGTCTCCAACCCTGAAGGAAGGAGGCAAGCCATTGCAAAGCAAGCCCCTGGACTCCCATCTCGGCAAAGCGGTGGATCAGTAGCTGATGGTCGACCGTCTCGAACACTACTGACAGATCCAACAGCAACAGCACTGCCAATTTGCCCCAATCCAGATGCCCCTGGAGGTTGTCCATAAGGGTGATCAGTGCCATCTCCGTCCCATGGCATGGACGAAAATTGGCCTGGAAGGGATCTAAAATGGAAACATCATCCAAAAAGCTCTGTAAGTGGATTGCCTCAGCCCTCTCTATTATCTCACCCAAATAGGGCAAATTGGAGACCGGCTGGCAATTTACCAATTTGGCCAGGTCCAAGGATGTTTTTTTCAAGAGAGGACGGACCACCGGGAGATACATTAATAATCTCCCTTAGGGCTCCCTGAAACCCATCATGGCCAGCTTTAATTAGCCACGATGGGCACGGGTCAAGGCAGCATGTGGTGGGGGCATACAGTTAGGAGCAATTAGTTGACTTCCTCTAGGCTGAGCGGACTGAAATAGTCCAAACCTGGCAAGGGGATGTGCACAGGGCCTTGAGTTCACTCAGTTTCAACTGTGGAGGGAGGTTGTGGCAGAGTGACAGGGATTATCTACAAACTTGGTCACAATGCTACTCACCCCTAGTTCCAGATCACTGACAAATAGGAGTGGTTTGCCATTGCTTGCCTTGAGAGCCACTTTGGTGTAGTGGTTAAGTGTGCGGACTCTAATCTGAGAGAACCGGGTTTGATCCCCCACTCCTCCACTTGCACCTGCTGATGTGACCTTGGGTCAGTCACAAGCTCTGGCACAGCTGTCCTTGAAAAAGAGCAGTTTGTGTCAGAGCTCTCTCAGCCCCACCCACCTCACAGGGTGCCTGCTGTGGGGAGGGGAAGGGAAAGGAGTTTGTAAGCCGCTCTGAGACTCCCAAGTGAAGGGCGGGGTATAAATCCAATCTCTTCTCTTCTTCTTCTTTGTGTCGTGACCCTGGTATTCCTTGGAGGTCTCCCACCCAAATACTGGCCAGGGCCAACCCTGCTGAGCTTCTGAGAGCTGACGAGATCAGGCCCGTCTGGGCCATCGATCCAGCCCGATAGCAGCTGAGTCATGGTATTCCACACCAACTGGAGTTTCTGAATTGAGTTTGAAGGAAGATCAATGGACAATGCATTAGAGTAGTCTAGTCTGGATGTCATCGTGGCAGGGATCCAGGTGGCCAGGTCAGCCGTATCAAAGCAAGGGGCCATCTTATGGGCTAGGCTGAGCTGGGAGGAAGCATGATTTGGGGAGATGTTAACTTGCTTCTACAGCACTCCTGTTGGATCTGGTATAACCCCCCCCCCCCCCCCGGCCTTTCACTCCGTCAACAAGGCACGCGCGCACACCCCGCTTCTACAGCAGTACTGTTGGATCTGATATGACACCCCCCCCCCAGGCTCTTAACTAAGTCAGCAAGGGTCAGCCGAACTCCCATCAGAAGTGGGGAGCATAATATCATTCAAGATCTCCAGCTTCCCAACCAACATTACCTCTATCTTTTCAGGGATTGGTTGCAGTTTGTTCACTCTTCGCCAATCTCCCACAGTCTAGCCAGACAGCAATTTAGGATTTATAATGCCACGGGATAAACCTTCCAAAGCAGCCATTTTCTCCAGGGGAACTGATCTCTGTTGTCTAGGGTTCAGTCGTTAATTCTGGGAGATCCCCAGGTCCCACCTGGAAGCTGGCAGAAACCCCTGGCTGACTTGATGCAACCTGACCTTTATGACTCACCTAGGACTGGCTGTTGGATCCTGTCCAACAGCAGCCAACCTATGAAAGTCAATGCAGTGTACCGGATAGAGCTTCAGAGGACGGTCTCAGAGACTCAGGTCTGAATCCCCGTCTCGCTATGGAAGCTCACTGGGTGATTTTGGGCCACTCACATACTGTCAGCGTAACCTACTTCACAGGGTTGTTGTGAGGATAAAAAGGGGCAGAGGAGAATGATGCAACTTCCTTTGGTCCCCAATGTGAAGAAAGCCAGGGGCTAAAGTAAATAATAAACATTGCTAAAGATGGGAGCAGATAAAAGGTAGGTTGGTGAATGGCTGAGAAGGAGAGAATGAGGCAGGGAAAGGGGAGAGGATATGGGGGTTGCCAAGAGGAGATAAGGAAAGAGGAAAAAAGTGTGTGTGTGTGTGTGGTGGTGGGGGGAAGTGAGGTGCCCCTCCAATCCTTGAGGGATCCCGACCATGCAGGTTGGCCTGGCCCAGTGGCCGGCATCATACAACTGGGCCATAGCTTTCCTAGGTGGAGAATGTTTGAAGTGTGGAGATGCTATGAAATCTTTCAGGAAAGGGAAATAAGAAATAGCGAGGGAGGGGGAAATGAGATGCATCCCACAACTCCCTGCCGTTTCCCACTTGGAAATAAAAATTACAGATGTCCTGAGATTTCCACAGGTATCAAACACCTCTCTTTGAAGGACCCCACCACCATCACCAAAAAAAAAAAAAAAAAAAAGGTTTAATCAGGAACTTCATGGATGGGTAAGTGCACGGAGAAGGCTACATGAAACCTTGCTGCTGATTTTGTCCCAACACCACTGGGAAGATGAACCCAGCTCCACCATGTCATAACCCAACACTCTGGCTCTTGAACTTAACTGACCCACATCATGAATGGGGGCAAACTGGGTTGGGTTCATTCATGGGGATCAGTCATGGATGGCCCCAGGTGTGAGTCTCGAGTATCTGGAAGAGAATTTCTTATTTAGAACTTTATACACAAGTGAAAAAAGATGTGCCACACTAACCTTTGGCCCATTTGATGAAGCCCAACTCATAAGCACAGAAAGCTCAAAGTCTGATTTACTTCATACAAATAATAATCTCTCTAATGAGTTATGACCCTCCCTTAGCTGAGTTTTGTTTTCTCCCCACTCCTCCACATGCAGCCAGCTGGGTGACCTTGGGTCAGTCACAGTTCTCTCAAGAGCAGTTCTCTCAGAGCTCTCTCACGCCACCTACCTCCCAGTGTGCCTGTTCTGTGATGTTCCCTCTAACCTGTGCTTTGTGAACCAAAAGACCACGAGCATTAAAGTTGTGAGCAGGCCTGATTTGACTATTGCGTAAATTCGGTTTTTAGAACATTATTACCGTAACCTTTTCATAGCACACAGTGGCACCTTAAAGACCAGTAGTACCTTAAAACACCTGTGAGCATAAGCTGACAAGCCATGAGCACAAGGGTGAGTATCCGTGGGCATGCTCACAGGAGCTCACATTAGTGGGAACCCTGGTGAGGAGAGGTAGGGAAGGAGATTGTAAGCCATTCTGAGACTCTGAGTGAAGGGCGAGGTATAAATCCAACTCTTCTTCTTCACAGAGGCATTATGGGATGTTACTTATCTCTTCAGATGCCCATTTACACACACGAAGCCTCTGGGAAAGAGGCAGGATATTTTTTCCCCTTCAGGCCTGTTAGCAACCCTAATGGAGGTACCTTTCCAAATTAAAGTAGTGAGATGAAATTTCTCAGCCTGCTGCATAAAGGCACAGTCTCCCAGGAGAAATTCAAGGGGGGCTCTGAGGAGTCCGAGGTGGGGAGTGAGCCTTGGCCAAGGTCCTTTCTGGCTCATGGAGCTGGTGGGAGACTCAACCAAACTTCTCTGATTCTCTCTGGGAAAATCTGGGGGTGGGTGGGGAGGACAATTGAGATTGGGGGGTTTGGGGACTTCTGGTTTTAGCAACTCGCAAGCGGGCACGCTCCATCACAGCTTTGATGTGAGCGACCCATAAAATATGCTGATGGGGAGGGGGGCTGAGCTGGTCTTGGCACCCCCTGACCCCTTGTAGGGGGGTCATAGCCTAGGACTCGAGAGGTGCCTCTCCCAAGGCGGAAGCCAAAGGATCGAGGCACTTCTTTGTCCCGTAAGGTCCCCGCGGCACGGAGCCAGCAGTGGCATTTAGAGGCGCACACCGGCCAGAGCGTACAAGTGATCTGAAGCAAGAACCTCTCTATCTACCTAAACGCAAGTAAAGGATGTGAGTGAATTCACGACTCAACAAACATTCGTCAGCGACCAAGACATACCGAAGTCCCAAAATAAGCAGAAGGGGGAGGGGAAAGCCCAAGCCTGAAAAGACTGAGTTAAGCAAGAGGCAGAAAGGACAGCTTGGAAAAAAGCGTAACTTGATTGAAAATGGTGTTAACTAGCGAAAAAGCGATAGACTGTCAGACCCTCAGAGACTATTTGAACTTTTATCTTACTGTAAACAATGATGCGGTGTGCACAAAGAATGGCGGCGAAAACGAAACCTATAATGGAAACTGCCAGCATTTCTTTTCCGGCGTTAACCCGGAAACAACCATAGACTCTCCCAAATGATTGCTGCAGACCTGCGCCACCTACTGGACCAGAAGACCAATTCCAATGTGGAGATTGCAGAAGGAACTTAAAGAAACCCCAGTGAGAACAGACTCTGTTCACCAAGCGAAAAGATTCCTGATGCAGCAAGCACAGAGAGAAGGGTCCTGAGAAAGCAGAAAATGACAAAGATGCAGAGGAAGAAAGAGGGAAAGGAAAGTCTTGACATCAACCTGAACACAATGGCAGAATCCTTCGATTTTAATCAGAATTAATTTGGACTTCGATAAAAAATTAGGAGGAAAGAAATAAGCAAAAATAGATTGATCTTGTTAGTCTCATTCCTACCTTTATTGTATATGTTAAAGTGAACTCTACACCCTAATCAAGTATGTCAGAGATTGTTTGCTGTCTAACTTGATTTTCTTTTGTTATTAATAACTCTCACATTTTACTATTTGCAGAATAAAGAGATGTTTCAACTACCTTAAACTACTGTAACCAAAATCCTTGTTACTCTATATTTTAGGTTGTTCCCTTTCCCTGACCCTGTAGAGTTGTAGTTTTAGAAAAGCAATAAAAATGTTATTTGTTTTTTAAAAAAGAGAGAGAGACTGGGAAATTTGAGTCCCACAAGGTTCACCTGCCAACTCCACAGATACCAGTCCATTTCCACAATACTGGATGATATTGGGGGCTCTGACCCCTTAGAACTTACTGAGTTGTTGGGTTGGGGGACAAAAGCTTTTCAACCCAAATAAATCCTACTCCCAGAACTCTTTCGGCTTCAAGGTGGCGGCACCCCAAAAAGATTAGGGTTGTGTCATTCATCTCCGGAACTGCTTGTCATCTAAAAATGTTTGTGAATTAAGGATGCTAGCTGGGCACACTAGGTTTATGCCAGTAGCAGAGAGGTGGTAGATATCAGTTACCCTCAACTTTACTATTCCCTCACAGGATTTGGGAAAGGAAAGGTTTTTTGCCAGTTTTGTTGATGTCAGAAAGCGTTAGATTGGCAGATAACCTGAAGTGGCAAATTTCACAGAGGAGGGCAACCACTAAAAAGGCCCTCCTTTGCTAAACTACTTTCTGAGCCTTTCTGAACCTCCAGCACCGGGGCGTCTGAAGAAGACCCTCATCAAAAACAGCTATAAGAATGTTTCACCCTCATATGGATTCTCTGAGGAACATGAAAGTGGGATCTGTGCCACAAGCTTTTGCCACACGCTGAGCATTTATGAGGTTCCTCCCTTGTGTGGAGCATTTATGAGGTTCCTCCAGGCTAAAAGAGACATGAGCTGGTCTTGAATCTCCTTTGATCAGCAGAGCCCATCCTTGGTTTCTTCTCTGTGAGATCTTTTTGAGGGCTTCAAATATGGCTAAAGCTTCTTCCACAGTCCAAGCATTTCAAACATTTCTTCCTAGTTAGGGTAGGATTTCTGTGTAGATTCAAGCTTTCTTCAAGAGATATATAGTTTCAATGCTTTACATGTTCTCTGGTTGTCTTTTAGGAGTGGAATAAGGGAAAAACTTTTTTCATGGGCTAAGAAGTTACATGGTTTCTCCTTGTGTGGGTTCTTAGATGCTGTAGAAGTTTTCCATGCGGAGTGGAACCCCATACTCTGAGCATACAAAAGACATTTCCTCTGTGTGGGTTCTCTAACACCGTTGAAGACTGCTACTGTTAATCAATCTCCTTCTACACTCTGAGAACTCAAAATGTTTCACCCATGTGGTTTCTTAGGTCCTGCTCAAGATGGCAACTCAAACTGAATCTCTTTAAATACTCTAGTCTTAACTTTCTTTAAACAAACTTTAAACACTCTTAAAGTGATCTCCTAAACTTAAACTTTAGACACTTTAAACAGCATTCAAAAGTTTTCCCCCTGTATGGGTTCTGTGATGCTGTTGAACACTGCCAGTATTACTGAATCTCTTTCCACACTCTAAATATTTCAAAGGTTTCTCTGCTGTGTGGATTATCTGATGCTGTTGATGATGGCCACTTTGACTGAATCTCTTTCCACACTCTGAGCATTCAAAAGGTTTCTCCCCTGTGTGGGTTCTCTCGTGCCACTGAAGACTTCTACAGCCACTGAATCTCTTTCCACACTCTGAGCATTCAAAAGGTTTCTCCCATGTGGTTTCTCAGATGCCGTTGAAGATGGCTACTCCGAATGTATCTCTTTCCACACACTGAACATTCAAAAGGTTTCTCCCCTGTGTGGGTTCTCTGATGCTGTTGCAGACTGCTACTGTCACTGAATCTCCTTCCACACGCTGAACATTCAAAAGGTTTCTCCCCTGTGTGGGTTCTCTGATGCTTCTGAAGACTGCCACTCTGACTGAATCTCTTTCCACACACTGAGCATTCAAAGGGTTTCTCCCCTGTGTGGGTTCTCTGATGCTTCTGAACATTGCCACTATGAATGAATCTCTTTCCACACACTGAACATTCAAAAGGTTTCTCCCCTGTGTGGGTTCTCTGATGCTGTTGAAGATGGTCACTCTGACTGAATCTCTTTCCACACACTGAGCATTCAAAGGGTTTCTCCCCTGTGTGGGTTCTCAGATGCCGTTGAAGATGGCCACTACGAATGAATCTCTTTCCACACACTGAACATTCAAAAGGTTTCTCCCCTGTGTGGGTTCTCTGATGCTGTTGCAGAGTGCTACTCTCACGGAATCCTGTGTGGGTTCTTTGATGGAGTTGAAGACTGCCACTCTGACTGAATCTCTTTCCACACACTGAACATTCAAAAGGTTTCTCCCCTGTGTGGGTTCTCTGATGCCGTTGAAGATGGCCACTCCAATTGAATTTCTTTCCACACACAGAACATTCAAAAGGTTTCTCCCCTGTGTGGGTTCTCTGATGCTGTTGCAGAATGCTCCTGTAATGGAATCTCCTTCCACACGCTGAACATTCAAAAGGTTTCTCCCCTGTGTGGGTTCTCTGATGCTGTTGCAGAGTGCTACTGTCACGGAATCTCTTTCCACACACTGAGCATTCAAAGGGTTTCTCCCCTGTGTGGGTTCTCTGATGCCGTTGAAGATAGCCACTACAAATGAATCTCTTTCCACACACTGAACATTCAAAAGGCTTCTCCCCTGTGTGGGTTCTCTGATGCTGTTGCAGAATGCTCCTGTCATGGAATCTCTTTCCACACACTGAACATTCAAAAGGTTTCTCCCCTGTGTGGGTTCTCTGATGCTGTTGCAGAGTGCTACTGTCACGGAATCTCTTTCCACACACTGAGCATTCAAAGGGTTTCTCCCCTGTGTGGGTTCTCTGATGCCGTTGAAGATAGCCACTACAAATGAATCTCTTTCCACACACTGTACATTCAAAGGGTTTTTCCCCTGTGTGGGTTCTCTGATGCTTTTGCAGACTGCTACTGTCAGTGAATCTCCATCCACACGCTGAACATTCAAAAGGTTTCTCCCCTGTGTGGGTTCTTTGATGCTGTTGCAGAGTGCTCCTGTCATGGAATCTCTTTCCACACACTGAACATTCAAAAGGTTTCTCCCCTGTGTGGGTTCTCTGATGCTTTTGAAGATGGCCACTCTGACTGAATCTCTTTCCACACACTGAACATTCAAAGGGTTTCTCCCCTGTGTGGGTTCTCTGATGCTGTTGAAGATGGCCACTCTGACTGAATCTCTTTCCACACACTGAACATTCAAAAGGTTTCTTCCCTGTGTGGGTTCTCTGATGCTGTTGAAGACTGCTACTGTAACTGAATGTCTTTCCACACTCCGAGCATTCAAAAGGCTTCTCCCTTGTGTGGGTTCTTTGGTGCACAAGGAACCGTGATCTATTTCTGAAGTACTTTCCAGATTGAATGGATTTACTTGCCTTCATTATCCTGTACTTTAGAAAATGTACACTACACTTTCTTTCATCTCGCTTCTCAATCACACAGCTGCCCTTCTTTCTCTTAAGTCTGCCTCGATTCTTGACGTTTTCTTTGAAGTTATCATTTCTAACTCTATCTAGCGTTTGCTGATGAAGTTCCTCACTCTCCTCATTTGTCTCATCATCCTCTGCTGGAATAAAGAGAGAGAGCCCGTTAGCACCTGGAAGGGCTTGTAAGGTCCAAAGGCATTTATATGACTGCAGTAGGAAAGCATTGATGGTCCTTTGGCCTCGTCCAGCTTGGCTGATCTCAACCACCCTCCTCCTTTCCCTGGAACATCTAGTCTTTAAGGATACCTCACCCCCTCAAGAACCACAGCTGAGCTCTTGCCCAGAAGGAGTTTCTGAGACTCCAGATTTCAGGCCCCCTGAAGGCCTCCCTCCCACCTTACCCAGTGGGCTGTATGATTGTACAAAACCAAATGTTGCTCAGAAGTGAATCAGAAATCCCCCCCCATGGACATCCTGTTCCTGTTCCCTTGACATAACCGTGAAGGATACTCACTCTCAGCGAACTCATTTGGGAAGGATATATACTCTTGGGATCCTCTTGAGGAACTCTCCAGCCTCTCTTTGGATTCAAGGCTGTTGTCTGTCTCCGCCATAGTCTCTCTTATACTTCTGGGTTCTTTCACAGAGAAAGAGAGAGAGAGAGAGGGAGAGAGAGAGAGAAAGTGATCATTCTTATATGGGGAAGGAAAGAAATTAAAGAGTAAAAATTCTTCTGGAAGGATGGAACTATGATCGAGATCAAAGTCCATAATCCCAATTAGTATAAAGGGAGTGGATCTGTGAGGCAAAGCACCCTAGTTCCGCGAAGGGTTAATGTAGTTAAGTGTGTCCTGTATATATACATATATACATATACATAGACCTTTATTGGCATAACACGGGAACAATAAGGAAGGCAATGGAACAGATAAATTAATAGAACGAATTAATAGATCATAACTAGTTATATCAAGTTACACCAACAGGGGATCATTTTTAAACTTCTCAAGAATAGTGAACACAGTTAAAAAATATAACAATCCAAATGAGCACAAGGGGGATTAAGACTTATGCGCCCTTACCCTTAGCTTCCAAACATAAGCTAAGAATTCAGCAACAGACAGGGTAATTGCTGAGAACTTATCAGACAATAGAATTTTAAGATCATTGTCAGTTGAATTCCTTGTGGAAGGTAAGTGGGGACTGATCAAATGGCTGCGCATAATAGAATATTGGGGACAGCGTAGAAGAATATGAGCTACTGAATCAGGTTCACTATAGAGACAATTGCAGGTTCTATCCCTGTAGGGGATACCCCTATGTAGTTATTAATTGGCCTTGTCCAACTAAAGTCCCCTCCTGCAATGAGGTCACCCTCTTTATTATTTAGTGGAATTAATTCACAATGCATCACAATTCTTGAACAAAAGAGAATAGAGTATCAGAAATTGGTCCGTTTAAGTCCCCCCCAATCAATCACCAGATATTTAGTAATTCAAGTATAAATAAAGTGCAAAAGTCAAACAGCTAAAACTTTGAGCACAGATCCATGAGACAAATACTTATGTTTTGAACAATAAAATATAGGAAATAAAACATGCAATATGTATTCAACAGCCAGACAGTACTGGAATGTCAGTGTTCCCCTTGCATCTGTATCCCTAGGTACATCCTAAGAGAACTCCCCAGTACAACCTCTAATAAGTAGAAGCAGGAAAACCTTAGTCCTCTTCCCCCCTCCCTAAGAATAGTAAACAGCAATTTAATATAATATTTTTTAGAACTTTTAGATAGATCTACATCGAACTTCCAACCTTAACCATAGCAAAAGTCTGTAGAGTTCAACAGGCAGATATGTAATGCTGATCCTCCAGCCCCGAGACCATTCAAAGAGCTGCCAGTTATGTTTCCATCTCAGGGGCAGAACTGAGCACAGCCATCTTGCTTGTTCTCCTAGGGGGTGATGGGAATTGTAGTTTTCTCTTTTGTGTCTGCCAGGACTGTTTTGAGTCCTGGCTTCTTGTAGTATTTTTGTTTCAAATGCCCACCCGCAAATTGCACAAGCAGATCCCTGTGGCCTTTCCTTCTTAGGCTAATGGAAGGGCCAATCCTGAAGGAAAACCTTAGTCCTCTTCCCCCCACCCTAAGAATGGTAAACAGCAATTTAATATAATTTTTTTAGAACTTTTAAATAGATCTACATAGAACTTCCAACCTTAACCATAGCAAAAGTTTGTAGATTTCAACAGGCAGATATGTAATTCTGATCCTCCAGCCCTGAGACCATTCAAAGAGCTGCCAGTTATGTTTCCATCTCAGGGGCAGAATGGAGCACAGCCATCTTGCTTGTTCTCCTAGGGGGTGATGGGAATTGTAGTTTTCTCTTTTGTGTCCGCCAGGAGTTTCGTCTTGTGTGTCCGCCAGGACTGTTCTGAGTCATCAGAGAGTTTGAGTGCCTGCAGAAGCAGGCAAAGTGTCCAGGGCAAAGTCTTGCCATGCAAGCCTATCAATGTGTTTTTATGGAATATGAACTGTGCAAAGGGACTGTACAACATGGAGACCTGAGAATACCTGTTGAGACTGCACACCTGAAAGAGGGACACCTTCCTTTAGCGTTGTTGCAACAGTGATGGTCCGATGAAGCAGTTCCATAAGCCTGCACCAAGCCTCAGATGCCATGCCATGGAAAATCATGAGGACAGAGCACTCCAGATGCCATTAGGAGTTTCTTCAAACACATGTAGGCAACACCCCCCCCCATCCAAGCTGGCAAAGCTGCATGTAGCTCTGAGACTCCAATAATAGTTGCTTAGCAACTTATTGCTCAACCATCAGCAAGCCGGCTAGGGCCATCAAGAGACAATAGCCCTAGCCTGATGATTCAATCACTCTTCATCCAGGTGCCAGTACTCAGTCTAAGTTTCTAGCTCTCAGTATTGACCACTCCTTAGTCCCCCTCCCCTCTTCCAGCCAGCCAATAGTATGTTTTATGGGACGGACTAACAGAAGGTGTCACAGGGGGATGTGGCAAGCCTAGCCCCCCCCCCATGTTATAAAAGATGCTGACCTACCACATGGCCGCTCTCTCTTACCCTCTCCACGACCCCTATCAAAGCTTTAACCCTCTTATGTCCAGCTTGCTATCCACATACCCTACCTCCATCTTTAACCTCTAGTCTGCAGCTAGAGTCCACGTGGCTCTGCCGGTTCAGAGCACCTGTTCCCCATCTTCTATTTCTAAACCCCTCCATCAACCAATGAGGACAGGTAAATATCTCCCAACCAACGAATATCCTGCTCATGCAACTGTGTTAAGGACCTATCTTTATTTCTTAGTATAAGCATAAATGTGTGTGTGTTTGTGTATTGTTTGAATGATACATATCCTCCAGTAAAAAGACATCATATTTTACTGAATATAGTCTCTGTGTCTGTTCTGGTACTTACAGCAAAGGTGGGACTTCTGTATACATTGGTGTGAACCCTAATTTGCCTATTGCCAATTAATAATCATAACCTCCCCTAGACTAATTGATAATTCAAGGCAATTTGGCTAACAAATGAAGGTGGATCCCTGATGAGTGACTTGTAGTTTCCCTGAGCGTAACCATTTGTAAGAAACACTGGCTTGTTGAAGGCACGCAATAACAGATTTCAGAGACCTTCGAATGCGGAGAGCTTCCTGGGGGGGGGGCATCAGGGAAGACTAAGATCTCCAGATTCTTAAATAAAATATGCCCCTTTATCCTGGCTTCTTGTAGTATTTCTGTTTCAAATGCCCACCCGCAAATTGCACAAGCAGATCCCTGTGGCCTTTCCTTCTTAGGCTAATGGAAGGGCCAGTCCTGAAGGCTCTCAAAATGGCCGGCGCCATTCCCTGTGTGAGAGAAGACTGATAATATCTGAGGAGTCCTCCACTTCCTCACAGACACCTCTAAATTTTAAAACTGAGTTGTTTAGATTGAGCTTCCAAGACAGTTAAACTATCTCGGGTCTGCTCTTCAAAGAGCTGTACGTTTTTCGCATCTTCCTTCACTAACATCCCCATTTTAAGTGCTGATTCTGCCATTTGTGAGGTTTGTGATAAGGAGGCTTGGATTCCCTTTAACAGGTGATCTGTAGCATCTGATCTTTAAGCCTTGATTCCATTCTCTCAAACAGTGATGGCAAATCCTGTTTATTCAGAATAGTCTCAACTAGCTGGGTGCCATTGCAGCTCTTTCAGAGGTGAAGGAGGAGGAGTAAAGCAGACCCTCAGGAATTTCCCTCCCCTTACAAATCATGGCAAACTAGAGACAGCGTTTGACATTAGTGATGTCTCATTTTTAAATTCTTAACACACACACACACATATAAAAATGGGTCTGCTTTACTGGTGTGCACTCTCCTCGTGAACCCACTGAACTGGTTGCTGCTCAAGTGCAAAGAGTAGTGACTCAGGGGGACCCAGACTTTGGTTCTTGACAGAATCATTTCCAGGTCACAGACAGAACAGATGCCTGTAATCCCATCCAGGGGGAAGAGTGTGTGGTAAAGGCTGGCAACAGAGAAAGGAGGAAATCTGGCCCCTTCCAGAGTCCTTCTGAGGGCCTCTCATCCCCACCTTTGCCTCAGGCCCAGGACACCTTCTCTGGCTTGGATGACGGCCCCAACTCTGGCCTCACTTGCCCCCGGGCAAGTACACACACATGAACAACACAGGAAGCTGCCTTGTACTGAATCAGACCCTTGGTCCACTGAAGTCAATATTGTCTACTCCGTCCGGCAGTGCCTCTACAGGGTCTCAGGCAGAGCTCTTTCACATCACCTGCTGCCTAAGCCTTTTCACTGGAGATGCTGCCAGGCTTTGGACCTGGGACCTCCTTCTGCATGCCAAACAGATGCTCTGCCAGTGAGCCACAGCCCCTCCCCAACTAGTGGGACAGGCCTCAAAACAGTGTACTGCTATTCAACATTTTGATTCACGCCTCATCTCAATGGCAGCAATTCACACCTTTGGCACCTATGAAAGATCCTTACCCAGGAAGGCCACATTCCCATAGTTCTCCAGCATGACTTCCCTGTACAGAGCTCTTTGTCCCGGATCCAGCAGGGCCCATTCTGCCTCAGTGAAATAGACGGACACCTCCTCAAAGGAAAAGGGACCCTAAAAGAAAAAGCAGATTCCCTCGTCAGAGATCACGCAAAGCAGAGATTGCACACTGGAAGGGAGTAGTCTAGAAAAGTACAGGACGGAAGGCCTGGGATGGGTAAAGGGAACGGCATTCAGAGGATCTCTCACCAGGACACCTTGTAGAAACTGCAGGAGCAAAGGTCGCCCTGAGAAAGGAGAAGGGACCCAGGCTGCCCCCTGCTTATCTCTCCTACCTGGACTGGAGGAGCACCAGCCGTTTCCACACCTCTGAAAAGACGATGGCTCAACAGCATCTCTTCACTGCCTGTTCCTGAGAAAAAGGAGGAAGGAGGGGTGTTTGTTCCCTGCTTCACGAACTCCCTTCCCAGGATTGTGAAACCTTGCCCTTTGTACACTCAACATATTTTTAACACTTTTTACTAAATTCTGGGAGAGGCAGGAGAGAAGAACCAGGTACCTATGAGCCTCAGGGGAGTATAAATGCTGCCAACATATTTTGGACTTCTGTGAGACTTCTGTCTGGCCTGGGGGGAGGGAGAGAGTGGAGAGGGGGGTGGAAATTATGTCACAGGACACATCACAATCACCTTCGGCCCAGATGTGACTTGAGCACATTTGGAGACTCGAGGGTCATATGAGTGAGTTTTCAGCGTGTCTCCTGGCATGCTCACTTCACAACCAGGTTTGCAGCCAGACGCAACAACAACATGACAACGTATCTGTCCCAAGCCGCACCCCAAAGCCCCTTCCCAAAGCTCCTGGGGGTGCCAGTCCACAGCCTGCCATCCCTGCGCCAGCATCCGGTTTCCCCCAGCAGCCTGCCAGATGCCCTTTTAAGGACGGGCACAGAAGCCATATTTCCCCATGATTATTGGCCCCTAGAAACTGGTTTTCAGTGCTCTGCTGTCCAAAAGCTGGAGGCTCCCTTTATTCACCAGGTTGAATAGAATCATAGAATCATAGAGTTGGAAGGGGCCATACAGACCATCTAGTCCAACCCCCTGCCCAATGCAGGACCAACCTAGAGCATCCCTGACAAATATTCATCCAGCCTCTTCTCGAAAGCTGCCAGTGAAGGGGAGCTCACCACCTCCCTAGGCAGCTGATTCCACCTTTGAACCACTCTGGCCGTGAAAATGTTTTTCCTAATGTCCAGCAAATACCTTTCTGCATGTAATTTAAACCCGTTGCTCCGGGTCCTCTCCTCTGCTGCCAACTGGAATAGCTCCTTGCCCTTCTCCAAATGACAGCCTTTAGAACATAAACATAAGAACATAAGAGACGCCAATGTTGGATCAGGCCAAAGGCCCATCCAGTCCAACACTCTGTGTCACACAGTGGCCAGAAATACCAGTGCCATCAGGAGGTCCAGCAGTGGGGCCAGGACATTAGAAGCCCTCCCACTGTTGACCCCCCCCCCAAGCACCAAGAAGACAGAGCATCACTTGCCCCAGAGCCCCTAGCTATACCTTGTGGCTAATAGCCACTGATGGACCTCTGCTCCATATGCTTATCTAATTCCCTTTTGAAGCCGTCCATGCTTGTAGCACCCACCACTTCCTGTGGCAGTGAATTCCATGTGTTAATCACTCTTTGGGTGAAGAAGTACTTCCTTTTATCCGTTCTAACCCGACCGCTCTGCAGTTTCATGGAGTGCCCACGAGTTCTTGTATTGTGAGAAAGGGAGAAAAGTACCTCTTTCTCTACCTGCTCTTTCCCATGCATAATCTTATAAACCTCGATCATGTCACCCCTCAGTCGTCTTTTCTCCAAGCTAAAGAGCCCTAAGCGCTTTAACCTTTCCTCATAGGGAAAGTGTTCCAACCCTTTTATCATTCGAGTTGCCCTTTTCTGCACTTTTTCCAAAGCTATAATATCCTTTTTAAGGTGTGGTGCCCAGAACTGCACACAGTATTCCAAATGAGGTCTCACCATTGATTTATATAGGGGCATTATTATATTGGCTGATCTGTTTTCAATACCCTTCCTAATAATCCCCAGCATAGCATTGGCCTTCTTTATTGCAGTCACACACTGTCTCGACATTTTCAGTGAGTTATCCACTACAACTCCAAGATCTCTCTCTTGCTCAGTCTCTGCCAGTTCAGACCCCATCAATGTGTATTTATATTTAGGATTTTTGGCTCCAATGTGCATCACCTTGCACTTGGCCACATTGAACCCCATTTGCCATGTTGACGCCCACTCGCCCATCCTTGACAGATCCCCTTGGAGTGCCTCACAATCCTCACTGGTTTTCACCACCCTGAACAACTTTGTATCATCCGCAAATTTAGCCACTTCACTGCTTACTCCCATCTCCAAATCATTAATGAACAAGTTAAAAAGCAGTGGACCAAGTACTGATCCCTGCGGTACCCCACTGCTTACCACCCTCCACTGAGAAAATTGCCCACCTACACTCACTCTCTGTTTTCTATGAACTAGCCAGTTTTTGATCCATAAAAGGACTTGTCCTTCTATCCCATGATTTTTGAGCTTACTTAGGAGCCTTTGATGAGGAACTTTATCAAAAGCTTTCTGGAAGTCAAGGTAAATAATATCTATTGGATCCCCCTTGTCCACATGTTTGTTCACCCCCTCAAAGAACACTAACAGGTTAGTGAGACAAGATCTTCCCTTACAGAAACCGTGCTGAGTCTGCCTCAATAGGTTTTGTTCATCTATGTGCCTACTAATTCTTTCCTTAATAATGGTTTCCACCAATTTACCCGGTATCGACGTCAGACTGACTGGCCTGTAATTTCCCGGATCTCCTCTGGAACCCTTTTTAAAGATGGGAGTGACATTAGCTACCTTCCAATCCTCAGGAATGGAGGCAGATTTTAAGGAAAGATTACATATCTTTGTCAGGAGATCTACAAGTTCACATTTGAGTTCTTTCAGAACTCTCGGATGTATGCCATCTGGGCCTGGTGATTTTTCAGTTTTTAAGTTGTCTATCAGTTTTAGGACCTCCTCTCTCATCACCTCAATCTGACTCAGGTCTTCCAACACCCCTCCTGAAATCAGTGGTTCTGGAGTGGGCAAGCACTTCTCATCTTCCACAGTGAAGACGGAGGCAAAAAATGCATTTAGCTTCTCAGCCATTTCCCTATCATCCTTCAATACTCCTTTTACCCCTTGGTCGTCCAAGGGCCCCACTGCCTCCCTGGCTGGTTTCCTGTTTCTAATGTATTTGAAGAAAGTTTTATTGTTGGTTTTTACGTTTTTTGCTATATGCTCCTCATATTCCCTTTTTGCCTGCCTGACCTCAGACTTGCATTTTATTTGCCATAGCCTGTGTTCCGTTTTATCAGCCTCACTGTGACTAGCTTTCCACTGCTTAAAGGAATTCTTTTTACTTTTTACAGCCTCCATTACTCTGTTTGTTAACCATGCAGGCTTTTTCCTATACCTGTTTGTGCCTTTCCTAACCTGCGGAATATATATTTTTTGAGCTTCTAGGATCGTAGTTTTAAATAGATCCCAAGCTTCCCCAATTGTTTTGACCCTTTCTACTTTTCCTTTCAGTTTCCTCCCCACGTGTCCCCTCATATCAGAGAAATTACCCCTTTTAAAGTTAAAAATGGTTGTGTGAGTCTTTTTGGCCAATTCTCTATTTGTACAAATGATGAACTCAACAACATTATGATCACTGTTTCCAAGCGGTGCAATCACTTTTACATCTCTCACCAGGTCTTGAGTGTTACTTAGGACCAAATCAAGGATCGCCTCTCCCCTGGTAGGTTCCGTGACCATCTGCTCCATAGCACAGTCATTTAGAGTGTCTAGAAACTCAATCTCTTTTTCCCGACTAGAACACATATTGACCCAATCAATGTGTGGGTAGTTAAAATCACCTATTATTACACAGTGTTTTTGTCTAGTTGCTATCTTTAAGGCATTCATCATTTTATAATCCTCCTCTATCTTTTGATCTGGTGGGCGATAACAAACTCCCAGTGTTAAGTTTCCTTTTGGCCCCCCTATTTCAACCCATAGAACTTCCAGAAGCGAATCCAATTCACTTAGCCTCTCAATCTTTCTAGACTTTATACCCTCTCTGACATACAGAGCTACCCCACCTCCAACCCTTCCCCCCCTATCCTTCCGATATAATATATAACCGGGAATCACTGTGTCCCACTGATTTTCCTCATCCCACCAAGTTTCAGAAATACCCACAATGTCTATTTTTCCCTCCGACACCAAGCACTCCAACTCCCCGATTTTACCTCGGACACTTCTAGCATTTGTATAGAAACAGCTGTAATTTCCCTTACAAGTTAAGCCTGCATCCTTCCTCTTGCTATCTCGAGTCGTTGTCCGGCAGTCCATGTCACCAGCCATGGCCTCTGTGGACAATTTCAATCCACCTCCCTGTAGAAAAGCAACCGGTACCCCCTCACCTCTCTCAGATGAGCCAACCCGAACCAGAGACTTTTCATCTCCTGTCGGCTTTCCCCCAATATTCAGTTTAAAAGCTGCTCTGCCACCTTTTTGATTTTAAGTGCCAGCAGCCTGGTTCCTTCTCGGGACAAGTGGAGACCGTCTCGCCTGTACAGCTCCCTCTTGTTCCAAAAAGTATCCCAGTGCCTAACAAACCTGAACCCTTCCCCCCTACACCATCGTCTCATCCACGCATTGAGACTCCTGATCTCTGCCTGTCTCTCCGGCCCTGCGCGTGGAACAGGTAACACTTCTGAGAAGGCTACCTTGGAGGTCCTGGACCTAAGTTTCCTGCCCAGCAGCCTAAATTTCTCCTCCAGGACCTCACGACTGCATTTCCCCACATCGTTGGTGCCGACATGCACCACGACCACTGGCTCCTCCCCAGCACTATCTACCAGCCTATCTAAAACACGCGTAATGTCCGCTACCTTCGCACCAGGCAGGCAAGTCACCATACGGTCAGTACGCGGGTTCGCCACCCAGCTGTCTACCTGCCTAAGGATCGAATCACCCACTACCAAGAGCCCCCCTCCCACCCTGCTCAGGGATGGTTCCTTGGTGCAAAAGGAGAGCCGCTCACCAGCTGGGGAAGAGGTCCCTTCTGAGGGCACATTCCCCTTATCCTCAGCATGGTGCCCTGTTTCCCCTAGACCCTCATGCTCCCTGACAGCAGCGGGGCTGCCAGATCCAGAGTGGGACGAAGCTAACAAGTCCCCGAGAGTCTTTTCTGTGTGCCTAGCTGACTGTCTCTGCTTCTCCAGGTCAGCCACCTTGGCCTCAAGGGAGCACACACGTTCCCTGAGAACCAGGAGCTCCTTGCACCGAGGACACACCCAAGACTTCTGCCCAGTGGGCAGATAGTCATACATGTGACACTCCGTGCAAAACACTGGATAGCCCCCAACCCCCTGCTGGCATTCTGGCTTCATAATTCTTTTAAAATAAATAAATATAATCCCCCTTTTAAACCCTTGGTATTTATGTGGGTTTTGTTATCAAGTCAAATTATTTTACGGGAAAGACAAAGAGCCTAGGGCCTTGTCTTTCTGGCTCTTTTTGGGCTTCTTACAGCGCCCCTAGTCTAAGAGTCCCTAGGCTAAGAGCCACAGGCAAAGAGCCCTTTAGCTCACCCTTCGGCTCGTGCCAGAGGCTCGTGCCTCTGCCAAGGTGCTTCCTTAAATAGAGGCCTCCCCCAGCAGAGGTCAGGCAGCAGCTATTCAAATTCAAATTCACCCAGGCACTCAATCACAGGCAAAACAATGCCCCTTCCACTTCCTCTCAATTACAGGCAATCCCAGTCAAACAATGCCCGTTCCTCTCCCACACTCAATCAGCCAGGACTCTGCAAGAACTCTAAGTGCTTCCACACACTGCTAAACACAGTTTTCCCACAAAATATCCTTAGCTGAATTCTCTCAGCTGAAAGCAAGTAAAAGAAACCCACTCACCTCTCTCACAGCTCTCTCTCCTGCTCCTGCTCAGAGCTCAGCTGGTCTCCTTTCAGATATTTAAAGAGAGTAATCATGTTCCTCCTCAATCTCCTCTTCTCCAAACTAAACATTCTCAAAACCCTTTGCCTTTCCTCGTAGGGCTCAGTCTCCAGACCCCTGATCATCCTCGTCGCTCTCTTCTGCACCCTCTCGATTTTGTCCACATCCTTTTTGAAGTGAGGCCTCCAGAACTGCACACAGTATACAAGGCAGTATACAGAGGGGCTATGACCTCCTGCTATTTCAATGCTATGGCCCTTTTGATACAACCCAAGACTGAATTTGCCTTTTTTTTGCCACCGCATCACACTGACTGCTCATATTTATTTTACAGTCCACTCTTACCCTTACCCAGAATAGCTCTGTCAAGGTTTGTCTACCTGGTATTTTTGACCACTGTGTGACACAGAGAGTTGGACTGGATGGTCCATTGGCCTGATCCAACACTGGCTTCTATGTTTTTACCTTTTCTCTTTTGAGGCATCTCAAGTTCCTTTTATGGAAAGAAGGTGAGATATGAATATTTCAATTAATGGGAGCAATTGCTCTCCAGAAATTTCTCTAATCTCCTTTTAGAGGCATAAAAGCTAAGGGACATTGAATGCTGAAAATTAACTGAGTTGTGTCAAGAAGTATTTAATCCCCCCCCCCCCCCGATCTGAACTCTCTACCCATCAAAGTCACTGGGTGCCCCAATCGTATCCAGGCACAAAGAGACCTTACCAATGGGGAGGGCATCTTGGGCATGCTCCTCGGCCTGAGCACGCTGCCCTTGCTCCAAGGAAGCTTCTTCTGCCGCAGGGAATGCATCTTCTATCTTCGCGGATGGTGCCCACATCTGAAACAGCAGCGAGGGAGAGGGGTAAGAGATGGAATGGAAGAGAGACCAAGGAGTGGATCCTGCCCGACTCCTAGACTCTGCACCCTTCTATCAGCTGACCTGGTGAGTTATCTGGAGGGACCAGAAACTCTCTAGGAGAATATGCTGCTTAAAGACACCGTGCAATCTCCCACTTGGATGATTAACACTTGGACAAATATCTCCCAGGGACACTTTAGGATAAAGGCACATATAATTTCTTGGACATATTGAAGGAAATCCCCTCACCTGTTCTGTCTGCCTCTTCTCCTCTGCCTGACTCAGGAGGAAACCTTCGGCCAGGGCCACTGCCTGGGAACTGGTCTCCGGCCCACATCCTCTGATCCAGCACTGCATTTCGTGGGGCAGGATAGTCAGGAACTGCTCCAGGATCACCAGGTCCAGGATCTGCTTCTTGGTGTGCCTCTCCGGCTTCAGCCACTGGTTGCAAAGTCTATGGAGCTGGCTGCAAACCGCTCGCGGCCCATCGGCCTCATGGTAGCAGAATTGCCAGAAGCATTGGCAATGTACGTCTGAGATTGCAGTGAGCTGAGAATGGATCTCTGGCACTGGGCTTTCCCAGAATTCATCACTACATCCATCTTGGGTGGGATGGGGGCCTTTCCTTGCTGTCTTGCCAGTTCCAGGTCCTTCTGGGTTCTGCTCTTCCATCTCTTTCCTTTTCCCTTGGGACACCTCTGTAAAGATGCCTTCAGTCACATGCCTATGAAGAGAGGCTTCTCTTTGGGAGGAAGGAGAGACACAGGCAGTCACATGGGAAATAAAAGAACATGCAGATACATCACAAACCTTCATATACTCAGGAGACACATGAGAATTGCCCTGGTGGATCAGAACAAAAGGGCTTCTTGTGGTTTGTAGACCAGGTTTACTATCATTTTTCTATATTAAAAACCAAGCTGTTTTAAATATGCCTCCATGGTTCTTTGGGAAATGAAACACTGGACCTACATGAAGGTTTCTTCTCTTCGGCAGGGCGAAGTCATCCATGTTGGTTAGGCACCACCCCTCTCGCTCCAGGCAGGGTATGCAACTTTTTTATGCCTTCCAGGACCTAGAGGGAATGTCCTTCCAGACATATAATAGCCTAGTTCCCAATGCAAACAATGACTCGAGGTAACTGAGCCAAGTAACATTTATTGAACACATTTATCACCTTGAGGAACTTTAACGCCAAATCAGTGGGAATATATGTTGGATTATGTTGCCCCGCCAAAGAGATCTTCAGGTAGGTCCAATGTTTTGTTCTCTTTCGGGGGGGGGGGGGGGGTCATCCACATTGGTTATATACACCAGCTATGATGTAACACAGGGTGAGAATCGATGTTCCCTTTAAGCTGTGGAGTCTTGTGAGCAAAAAATCTCCTTTGTGTGCTCCTGGCATCAAAGTTGTAAGCGAGCAATCAATTAATTGCTGCATCCATTAGTTTGCTCTGCATCAATTAGCTTGCCCTGAGGTCCTCCCGCAAGGCCGCCATAGACTCCTCCCCCCCAGCCCCAGGACAGCCCTTTTCTGCAGGGGAACTAATCTCTGTCTGCCGTGGGTTGTAATCAATACTCCCTCTTGTGTGAGGGAGTCTCGTGAACAAAAATCCTACTTTGTGAGCTACTGGCATTAAAGTTGTGAGTGAGCGGTTTTGGCTGCTGCACAAATCAGTTTGCTCTGGAGCCCTCCTTCCTGAGCTAAGATAAAAATGTGTGAGCCGGAGGCTAAAAAACTGTGAGCTACCTCACAGTAACTCAGCTTAGAGAGAACAGTGGCTGAGAATACTGAGCAAGACATACTGCAAAACCTGTTGGAGAACCCGTCTGCTCAGGGCAGCCTCGACCGATTGCTGCTGATCGATTCTATCATGTTGGCCAAAAGTACCAAATGAGGACCAGGCGGCCCCCCTACAAAGCTCTTCTATAAGAGCCCTGGTAGCAAACGCGGCAGAGGCCACCGCCGCTCTGGTAGAATGAGCTGTGACCCCTGTGGGCGCTCTCATCCCAGAACCTCATAGGCTTTACTAATGCACGCTCTGATCCCGAAGGAAATAGTCACTTTGGAAACTCTTTTTCCCAAATTCAAAGTCCCACGAGAAACAGGCAAAGTCTGAGATTCTGAATCTGGCCGTTCGGTGTATGTAGATCTGGAGGGCCCTCCGCACATCTAGCTTGTGCCATGGCCACTCTCTGGAATGGGTGGGCCTAGGGCAGAAAGATGGTAAAATTATTTGTTGGTTTACGTGAAAAGAAGAATTGACTTTCGGTATGAACAATGGATCTGTACACAAAACCACAGAATCTTTCTGAAATATACACAGCTCCTTTCTGACAGAGCAGCTAACTCTGAGACCCATCTTACAGATGTTATAGCAACTAGGAAGGCGACCTTCCAAGACAGTAATTTTAGATCTACTGACTCCAAGGGCTCAAAGGGGCTTTTTACCAGAGCCTGAAGCACCTTAGACAGACTCCAGGTGGGAAACTTGTGACAAACTGCAGGTGCTAGCTGTGCCACACCCTTAAGGTACCTTTTGATGTACTTGTCTGACACAACCTTTGCCACCTCCCTGCTCCCCAACATCACTGCGATCGCAGTCACCTGGCGCTTCAGGGTATTTGGTCTGAGAACCTTCTTCCAGCCAACATGGAAGAAGGCGAGAGTGTCTTTATGAGACAGCCTGAAAGGATCTACTTGATGGGCCTTTGCCCAATTTGAGAATGCTTTGTTTTTGTTGTTCAGTTGCACAGTCGAGTCCGACTCTTTGCGACCCCATGGACCAGATCACGCCAGGCCTTCCTGTCTTCCGCCATCCTCTGGAGTTTGCTCAGCTTCATGTTCGTTGCATCAATGACACTGTCTAACCATCTCATCCTTTGCCATCTCCGTCTTCTTTGACCTTCAATCTTTCCCAGCATCAGGGTCTTCTCCAGTGAGTGCTCCCTTCTCATTGGGTGGCCAAAGTATTTGAGCTTCAGTTTCATTATCTGGCCTTCCAGGGAACAGTCAGGGTTGATTTCTTTGAGGATTGACTGATTTGATCTTGCAGTCAAAGGGACTCTCAAGAGTCTTCTCCAGCACCATAGTTCAAAAGAATCTATTCTTCGGCGCTCGGCCTTCCTTATAGTCCAACTCTCACAGCCATACTTGAGAATGCTGCCCATGTATAATTATATATCCGCCTCGTTGCTGGGCGTCTGGCCTGGACCATCTCATTTCTGGGGGCCCCGGGGGACTGGAGACCTGACAAATCGGTGAGAGGGAAGGCTGGTGAAGTCTATCTTGTATCCAGATTGGACTATAGAAAGAACCTACTGGCAGTGTTCCCTCTAAACTGAGTTAGTGTGAGCCAGCTCACAGGTTTTTAGCCTCCGGCTGCAGTTGAAAACGTGGATTTATTTTGTTTTTTGCTTTTCTTGAAAACGTGGATTTATTCTCGATGCTTGGGGATCCAACATATTGTTAGAACTGTCTTTCTCCTATCGTCCCGAATCTGACACGATCATGAGCGGGACAGAGGGAACAGTACCTACAACGGAGGGGGACACGGGATCGGTCCCTACAACCTCCACGGCATTGATCACCACGACCACCATACCCACGTTCGGCGCGGTGGGGGGAGCGATTCCCCGGTTACCTGCGTACCTTTCTTGGCTGCCACCAACACCTTCGCGATGGGGCCCGAGGACGGTACCGACGCAGGAGGATTGGACTTTGTATAATGCCAAGGGCACCAGAGAGGTGTACTCCCGCAGAGGAAGTGGACTTCGGGAGAGTTTGTTTGACAAAGGCCTTTACCCCGAACCAGAGAGACCGGCGGTAGCTGGGATGGGTCTGGATGTATGAACCCCTTGGGGAAGGGGCCCGAGCGGGGTCCCAGGAGGGAGCGTCGGCCCCTCCAAGCGAAGGGGACTACGAGCCGCCACCGACATACCGGCAATCCGAGCGCCTCTCGGAGGAGGGGACGGGTGAGCGTCTGAATGAACTGGAACAATCGGTACGGGACATGATGAGGACTTTACACGATGTGTTTGAAGCTCTGCCGGGGATGATGGACATTCGCATGGCTAATCTCTTGGCTGCTCATGCCCCGCAACAGCCGCCTGCTCATGCCCCGCCACAGCCGGCCGCACCGGCCCCTCCAATTCCGCCGGCACCGGGAGCCCCTGAACCGCCAATGTCGTGGCCTGCAGGACCGCCGTTAGCGCCAGGCCTGCCGCCGCCGCTGCTG
>NW_015175405.1:421974-422119 GCF_001447785.1 Gekko japonicus
TAACTACCAACAAACTGACTGGTGCGACTTGCTGACTCTGGCCGAATATTGTTACAACAATACATTACATAGCTCTACTGGAATGTCCCCTTACAGGGCGGTATCGGGCTATGATAGCCCCCCTCTTCCCTTTCTGGGAGATCAC